>NC_135235.1:474026742-474326742 GCF_051348905.1 Ranitomeya variabilis | reverse complement strand
ATCACCAGGAGATTATTCGTTTCCTGGTGCTGTATAATTTACATGACGATTTGGTACTGGGATTGCCATGGTTGCAGTCTCACAATCCAGTCTTGGACTGGAGAGCAATGTCTGTGTTGAGCTGGGGATGTAAGGGTATTCATGGGGACTTACCTTTGGTTTCTATTTCGTCGTCCATTCCCTCTGAAGTCCCTGAGTTCCTCTCTGATTATCAAGACGTCTTTGACGAACCCAAGCTTGGGTCGTTACCTCCGCACCGTGAGTGCGATTGTGCCATAGATTTGATACCGGGTTGCAAATATCCAAAGGGTCGTTTGTTTAATCTGTCTGTGCCGGAACATGCTGCTATGCGGGAATATATAAAGGAGTCTTTGGAAAAGGGACATATTCGTCCATCTTCTTCTCCCTTGGGAGCTGGGTTTTTCTTTGTCTCAAAAAAGGACGGCTCTTTGAGACCATGTATTGATTATCGGCTTCTGAATAAGATCACTGTTAAGTATCAATACCCATTGCCATTGCTTACTGATTTGTTTGCTCGTATAGAGGGTGCTAAGTGGTTCTCTAAAATTGATCTTCGTGGGGCGTATAATTTGGTGCGGATCAGGCAGGGGGATGAGTGGAAGACCGCATTTAATACGCCCGAGGGCCACTTTGAGTATTTGGTCATGCCTTTTGGTCTTTCTAATGCCCCTTCAGTTTTCCAGTCTTTTATGCATGATATTTTCCGCGATTTTCTGGATAAATTTATGATAATATATCTGGATGATATTCTGATTTTTTCTGATGACTGGGACTCTCATGTCCAGCAGGTCAGGAGAGTTTTTCAGGTTCTGCGGTCTAATTCTTTATGTGTGAAGGGGTCTAAGTGCGTTTTTGGGGTCCAGAAAATTTCCTTTTTGGGGTATATTTTTTCTCCCTCTTCCATTGAGATGGATCCCGTCAAGGTGCAAGCTATTTGTGACTGGACTCAGCCCTCCTCTCTTAAGGGTCTTCAGAGATTTTTGGGCTTTGCCAACTTTTACCGCCGATTTATTGCTGGTTTTTCGGATGTCGTTAAACCACTGACTGATTTGACCAGACAAGGCGCTGATGTTGCTAATTGGTCCCCTCATGCTGTAGAGGCCTTTCAGGAGCTTAAGCACCGTTTTGCCTCTGCCCCTGTGTTGCGTCAGCCTGATGTGAATCTGCCTTTTCAGGTTGAGGTTGACGCTTCGGAGATCGGAGCTGGGGCAGTGTTGTCGCAGAAAGGTTCCGACTGCTCCGTCATTAGGCCTTGTGCCTTCTTTTCTCGCAAATTTTCGCCCGCAGAGCGGAATTATGATGTTGGGAATCGGGAGCTTTTGGCCATGAAGTGGGCGTTTGAGGAGTGGCGCCATTGGCTAGAGGGGGCTAAGCATCAGGTGGTGGTATTGACTGACCACAAAAATTTGATTTATCTTGAGACTGCCAGGCGCCTGAATCCTAGACAGGCGCGCTGGTCTTTATTTTTTTCTCGCTTTAATTTTGTGGTGTCATACCTACCGGGTTCTAAGAATGTTAAGGCAGATGCCCTTTCTAGGAGTTTTGACCCGGACTCTCCTGGTAATTCTGAACCCACAGGTATCCTTAGGGAGGGAGTAATTTTGTCGGCCGTTTCTCCTGATCTGCGGCGGTCCTTGCAAGAGTTTCAGGCGGATAGACCGGATCGTTGTCCGCCTGATAGACTGTTTGTTCCGGATGATTGGACCAGTAGAGTCATCTCTGAGGTACATTCTTCTGCATTGGCAGGTCATCCCGGAATTTTTGGTACCAGGGATTTGGTGGCAAGATCCTTCTGGTGGCCTTCCCTGTCACGAGATGTGCGAGTCTTTGTGCAGTCATGTGACATTTGTGCTCGGGCCAAGTCTTGTAGTTCTCGGGCTAGCGGACTGCTGTTGCCCTTGCCTATTCCTAAGAGGCCTTGGACACACATCTCGATGGATTTTATTTCAGATCTGCCTGTTTCCCAGAAGATGTCTGTCATCTGGGTGGTCTGTGACCGTTTCTCTAAAATGGTCCATTTGGTTCCTCTGCCCAAGTTGCCTTCTTCTTCTGAGTTGGTTCCTCTGTTTTTTCAGAATGTTGTCCGATTGCACGGTATTCCTGAGAATATTGTTTCTGACAGAGGTACCCAATTTGTGTCTAGATTTTGGCGGGCATTCTGTGCTAGGATGGGCATAGATTTGTCTTTTTCATCTGCTTTTCACCCTCAGACTAATGGCCAGACCGAGCGGACTAATCAGACCCTGGAGACATATCTGAGGTGTTTTGTCTCTGCTGACCAGGATGATTGGGTTGCTTTTTTGCCATTGGCAGAGTTCGCCCTCAATAATCGGGCCAGCTCTTCCACCTTGGTGTCCCCGTTTTTCTGTAATTCGGGGTTTCACCCTCGATTTTCCTCCGGTCAGGTGGAATCCTCGGATTGTCCTGGAGTGGATGCGGTGGTGGAGAGATTGCATCACATCTGGGGGCAGGTTATGGACAATTTGAAGTTGTCCCAGGAGAAGACTCAGCGTTTTGCCAACCGTCATCGTCGTGTGGGTTCTCGGCTTTGTGTTGGAGATTTGGTGTGGTTGTCTTCTCGTTTTGTCCCTATGAGGGTCTCTTCTCCTAAGTTTAAACCTCGGTTCATCGGCCCTTATAGAATATTGGAGATTCTTAATCCTGTTTCTTTCCGTTTGGACCTCCCTGCGTCCTTTTCCATTCATAACGTTTTTCATCGGTCGTTATTGCGCAGGTATGAGGTACCTGTTGTACCTTCAGTTGAGCCTCCTGCTCCGGTGTTGGTTGAGGGTGAGTTGGAGTACGTTGTGGAGAAAATTTTGGACTCTCGTGTTTCCAGACGGAGACTCCAGTATCTGGTCAACTGGAAGGGTTACGGCCAGGAGGATAATTCTTGGGTCAATGCATCTGATGTTCATGCTTCTGATCTTGTTCGTGCCTTCCATAGGGCTCATCCTGGTCGCCCTGGTGGATCTGGTGAGGGTTCGGTGCCCCCTCCTTGAGGGGGGGGTACTGTTGTGAATTTGGATTCTGGGCTCCCCCGGTGGCCGCTTGTGGAATTGGACTTGTCATCCTCTTTCCTGTTTCACCTGGTTCCATCAGTAGTGGGTGTCGCTATTTAAGCTCATTTCTCTGGTGGTTTCTTGCCGGTCAACAATGTTATCTGATGCCTCTCAGTGCTTGTTCCTGCTTCTAGACAACTACTAGATAAGTTGGACTTTTGTCCATGTTTCGTTTTGCCTATTTGTTCCAGTTCACAGCTGAAGTTTTGTTACTGTGTCTGGAAAGCTCTCGTTGATCAGGGATTGCTACTCTGGCGTTATGAGTTAATGCCAGAGTTTAAGGTAATCTCTGGATGGTGTTTTGTTAGTGTTTTTCTGCTGACCATGAAAGTATACTATCTGTCTTCTGCTATCTAGTAAGCGGACCTCAAATTTGCTAAGACTATTTTCCTGCTGCGTTTGTTGTTTCATCTGAACTCACCGTCATTATATGTGGGGGGCTACTGTCTTCTTTGGAATATTTCTCTAGAGGTGAGCCAGGTCTTATATTTCCCTCTGCTAGCTATTTAGGTCTTAGGCCAGAGCTGGGCATCTAGCGATAAATAGGAAATGCTACCTGGCTATTTCTAGTTGCGCGGCAGGCTTAGTTCATGGTCAGTATAGTTCCATCTTCCGAGAGCTTGTCCCTCTATAGGCTTGCTATGGTCTCTGCCTGCAGAGATCATGACAGTGCGGTGTTCAGATAGCATGTCAAAGCACATGGAATAAGCAAAGAATGAAAAAGTTGTAGTCCAAGCAGAATTCTGACAAAACAGATGGAGGTTGTAGATAATTACCGTGGAATGTCCAGACTAGCAGAAGAGGTATGAAAAACAAGTGAGGTTAAAAATGGTCAGTATTACTAAAAATGGCAATTCAGCTAAATCTGGAAAGAGCCTGGGGTTGCACATTAGATACCATTATAACTGGAAGATTAAACACGCTCATACACATGTTTGCTAAAGCCATCAATTACAGTGGGGAAAAAAGTAGTCAGCCACCAATTGTGCAAGTTCTCCCACTTAAAAAGATGAGAGAGGCCTGTAATTGACATCGTAGGTAGACCACAACTATGAGAGTCAAAATGAGAAAACAAAGCCAGAAAATGACCTTGTCTGATTTGGTAAGATTTATTTTGCAAATTATGCTGGAAAATAAGTATTTGGTCACCTAAAAATGTGCAAAATTTCTGGCTCTCACAGACCTGTAACTTCTTCTTTAAGAGGCTCCTCTGTCCGCCACTCGTTACCTGTATTAATTGCACCTGTTTGATCTTGTTATCAGTATAAAAGACACCTGTCCACAACCTCATACAGTCACACTCCAAACTCTACTAAGGTGAAGACCAAAGAGCTGTCGAAGGACCCCATAAACAAAATTGTAGCCCTGCACAAGGCTGGGAAGACTGAATCTGCAATAGGCAAGCAGCTTGGTGTGATAAAATCAACAGTGGGAGCAATAA
The DNA here is from genome assembly GCF_051348905.1 of Ranitomeya variabilis. Lineage (NCBI taxonomy): Eukaryota > Metazoa > Chordata > Amphibia > Anura > Dendrobatidae > Ranitomeya > Ranitomeya variabilis. The sequence continues at coordinate 474,322,218 of NC_135235.1, read as the reverse complement.
GAAAATGGAAGACATACAAGACCACTAATAATCTCCCTTGATCCACGCAAGATCTCACTCAGTGGGGTCAAAATAATCACAAGAACGGTGAGCAAAAATCCCAGAACCACACGGGGGAGCCTAGTCAATGACCTGCATAGAGCTGGGACCACCGAAACCAAGGCTACCATCAGTAACACACTATGCCGCCAGGGACTCAGATCCTGCAGTGCCAGACGTGCCCCCCTGCTTAAGCCAGTACATGTCCGGGCCCATCTGAAGTTTGCTAGAGAGTATTTGGATTATCCAGAAGAGTATTGGGAGAATGTCATATGGTCTGATGAAACCAAAGTAGTACTGTTTGATAGAAACAAAACTCGTTGTGTTTGGAGGAGACAGAATGCTGAGTTGCATCCAAAGAACACCATACCTACTGTGAAGCATGGGGGTGGTAACATCATGCTTTAGGGCTGTTTCTCTGCAAAGGGACAGCATGACTGATCCGTGTACATGAAAGAATGAGGCTAGTTTCACACTAGCGTCGGGAACAACCCGTCGCTGTGCGTCGGGCCGACGTTCCCGACGCTAGGGTGGTCTCCGCCGCACAACGGGGGCAGCGGATGCATTTTTCCCACGCATCCGCTGCCCCATTGTGAGGTGCGGGGAAGTGCGGGGAGGTGGGGGCGGAGTTCCGGCCGCGCATGCGCGGTCGGAAAAAGTGGACCGTCGGGAGCAAAAAACGTTTTTGTCTCCCGACGGTCCGCTACCACACGCCCAAGCGTCGCAAAACGGACGCGACGTTTGGCAATGCGTCGCAAATGCGTCGCTAATGTTAGTCTATGACGAAAAAACGTATCCAGCAAGAACTTTTGCTGGATGCGTATTTTCGGCAAAACGACGCATTTGCGACGTATTGCAGTTAACGCTAGTGTGAAACTAGCCTGAATGGGGCCATGTATCGTGAGATTTTGAGTGCAAACCTCCTTCCATCAGCAAGGGCATTGAAGATGAAACGTGGATGGGTCTTTCAGCATGATAATGATCACAAGCACATCGCCAGGGCAACAAAGGACTGGCTTCGTAACAAGTATGTGAAGGTCCTGGTGCGGCCTAGCCAGTCTTCAGATCTCAACCCCATAGAAAACCTTTGGAGGGTGTTGAAAGTCCGTGTTGCCCAGCGACAGGCCCAAAACATCACTGCTGTAGAGGAGATCTGCATGGAGGAATGGGCCAACATACCACCAGCAGTGTGTGCCAACCTTGTAAAGACTTACAGAAAACATTTGACCACTGTCATTGCCAGCAAAGGATTTATAACAAAATATTGAGATGAACTTTTGTTAACGACCAAATACTTATTTTCCACCATAATTTGTAAAATAAATCTTGCCAAATCAGACAAGGTGATTTTCTGGATTTGTTTTCTCATTTTGATAGTTGTGGTCTACCTATGATGGAAATTACAGGCCTCTCATCTTTTTAGGTGGGAGAACTTGCATAATTGGTGGCTGACTAAATACCTTTTTTCCCCCACTGTATCTAATGTGTATGAGAGTGACAGTAGATGTCGTGGGAAAGGAAGATCGAGCATATCAGAATTCAACTTGTCCAATCTTCTGTTCTCATTGGAGGGAATCTGAGTGCTCAGTGTTAAAAAATGTAACACGCACTTACACTTTGAAGTGATTCTCCTACCAAGCAAATCCACCACCCATTACGAGCTGCAGTCAGCCATTATCTTGTCTAGTCCAAGTTCTTGTTGTGCTCCTGGTAAACTGATAATGTTATAAAGTGAATAAACAACCAGCCCGGCATTCCCCCTGCAGGGGCAATGTAGTGTAAGGCTACGTTCACATTTGCGTTGTGCGCCGCAGCGTCGGCGACGCAACGCTCAACGCAAACAAAAACGTAACAAAACGCACGCTAAAACGCTGCGTTTTGCGACGCATGCGTCCTTTTTGGCCGAAAGTTGGACGCAAAAAAAATGCAACTTGCTGCGTTTCCTGCGCCCAACGCTTGCGGCCAAAAAAACGCATGCGTCGCAAAACGCAGCACAACGCATGTCCATGCGCCCCCATGTTAAATATAGGGGCGCATGACGCATGCGGCGACGCTGCGGCGCCGAACGCTAATGTGAACGTAGACTTACAAGGTGGCCCTACACATAAATGACTGTCCCTCAGAGTGGCTCCGCATTTTGGCTCACAGTCTGGTGAGGTTTTACATAGCAACTTCTACAACCAGCAACTAACAGTGAATGTAGCACTAAATGGTAATTCTCTCATGCGAGACAATCGGGCCGATTATGCTAATGTCGCTCTGATCTGTCGGAGTTTGATCTGAGTGTCACCTTAGCGTGAGCGGATTCTTTCGAATTAGAGAGTCATGTCAAAGGTGTGGAGAAGATAGAAACCTTACTTTTTTGATCTTTTCCATTGTCTTTGTGTCCGTGGTAATCAGACTGTACTTAAATGACATCCAAGTGCAGTTCGATGTTTCATAGACTTTTATGGGTGCGCATGATCCAATTATCGGATGCACTCGCAGCATGCTGCAATTGTTTTTCTCGTGCCATCATTTCTTCCTGCAGTGGGCCGTTTGTTCTCTGATTGCCTTTGTCTCTGACATTGATTATCTGACTCCTGATAACATGCAACTATGCCATTAGCCAGTTTTGGATTAATTATTCTTTTTAATTTCCTGTACATGACTACCCACCTGGCTCTGTGTCTTCTAGTGTATCCTGCTCCGCTTGCCTGTCTGCCGTCCAGCTTACCCCATGGTCCTGGTCCTTCCTGATCCACGCGCCATCCAGCAAGCCCTGTCTGCTTCGCCATCACCTTCAGCCTGTGTTGCTCACCCTGACCTACAGCATAAAGATCCACCTTACCAGGTGAGATTATAACATAGACATGTCAGGTAAACTGACAGATTCTCCTTTAAAGGGTTTTTCTGATATATTTTTAAACTACACAATGAGACCACCCTGGAGAAAGGACAAAAGGAGGCATTCTCACTACCGGATTCTACTTTCCGTTCCATTGCTGCCACTGTGCAAGACCAATAGTGGACTGCGGAGGCCCCTGATTGGCTACAGGGTTAGGGCACTCGTGGTTGGGACTTATTTGCTTCTGGTTTGGTAGAAACAGACAGCTATGCATTTATGACCAGCTTGTCATTTGGGCAGGCCCACTTCAAAAGACAGTATTCCTGATGATGAGGCATTGTAGTGTTACATAGTGCTCAACTCAGGGTTGTGGAATTGGGAAGCCAAAACTCCCACCCTGACTCCTCAATATCCCTGACGCCCAACTCCACCACTGGTGCTCATTCAGGAAAACTGGCAACTGGAGTTGCTGGAAAAATGGTGACTTTTTACAATAATGCTCTGTTCTAGCGAATTCAAGGATTCCTGAGGGGACCACTTCTTAATCCTAATTATAGCTATAAGAACTGTCCAAAGATGCCCCCAACATAAAGATGCCTGTAAGAGTCAGTCATACTACTTGTGTGCTGAGAGTGAAATAACCCAGTGATGTGCTTTGTGCTTGGTCTACCTGTCAGCACACATTGTCTGTTCATTCCCCAACAACAAGCCTATTTCTAAGGTCCACTTTAGCAGAGCTGCCTGTAGCCCTTCATAGTAGTTAGTGGTTAGAAGCAGCTTCTGAAGTGCCAGGACTCCATCATGTGTGACGTTCACTAGTCTGCATTGCAGCAATGTGCACATCTCAGTCTGACAAGCGACAGATCTGTGACACACTGCTAATGAGCTGATGCTCTGAGACACTATAATCCTGGGTGCACTCATGCCAGCAGTGCTAATAGTGGCAGTATTGGGGGTTTTCTCTCAAATAATCTTTTAACTAATTCTATAGAAAACTGTGTACTGGAATAATTATGCCTTGTACTTCCTTTACTGAAGTTAGGACAATGTCCAATGTCTAGATCTGGTTTATCTTTGTAAAGTGCCACCTACCAATAGACTGTTATTCCTCCTTCCAGATGTGCAGGCTTTCTGTAAATGTTCTCTGTAAATGTTCATAAACCTTTCTAGACTATATAGTAAATTATAGCAATATAAAACAGGGAGGAGGGAATGCATCCAATCGGTCAGAGCCCATGAAGGACACTTAGGAAAAGGAAATAGATTGTTTCGTAGTTGTCACATATATAATATTCAGTGACCATATGGGCAGCTCTTGGCAATGTTATTTCATGCTAACTATATATTGTGGGGCAGTGAGGGGAATCATATACGAGGGTCATTATGTGTCCCCAGGGATGAGCATTTTAATTACAGCCACAGCTGTGGGTACAGTGCAAAATAAAAGAGAGGGTGGATTTGGTGAAACATCTGACCAAGGCAGATTTAAGAAAACTTGACATGGGCTTTTATTTTTGGAGATTTGGAGGATGGTAAAGGGACAGGTCTCTCACTCCAGTCCGGGTCTTGCGAGTGGCCCATGTCCACAATTCCCATTTAGGTCAGTCTCACACGTCCAGATAATTCCGGTACCGGAAAAATCGGTACCGGATTTATCCGTGTCCGTGTGCTCATGTGGCACATCAGTGTGGCACACGTGCGGCAGCCGTGTGCCGCCCGTGTGCCCACTGAGGACCATACGGACCGTGCAGGAGACAGCGCTAGAGATAAGCGCTGTCCCCTGTATCTGGTGCTGAAGCCGGAATTCATTCCTTCTTCCCAGCAGCGTTCGCTGGAGAGAAGGAATGAAAAAAAAAAATATTTTTTTTTGTGGTTTAAATCAAGTTCCCGGCAACCTCCCACCCCTATGCGCCCGCCCGCTGGAAATAAAATACTCACCCAGCTCCCTCGATGCTTCCTCTCAGCGCCGCAGCTTCTTCCTGTATGAGCGGTCACGTGGTACCGCTCATTACAGTGATGAATATGTGGCTCCACCCCTATGGGAGGTGGAGCCGCATATTCATCACTGTAATGAGCGGCACCACGTGACCGCTCATACAGGACAAGCTGCGACTTGAGGAAGCATCGAGGGAGCTGGGTGAGTATTTTATTTCCAGCGGGCGGGCGTACAGGGGGTGGGAGGGGGGAGGTGACAAGGATCTTTATTTTAAAGACAAAAATAATTTAAAAAAAACATTGATTTTTAATTCCTTCTCTCCAGCGAACGCTGCTGGAGAGAAGGGATGAATGGCGGCTTCAGCACCATGCTGGGGGGACAGCGCTTCCTGTAGCGCTGCCTCCTGCACGGCAAACGGACTGCACACGGACAGCATCCGTGTGCGGTACGTGTTTTACACGGACCCATTGACTTTAATGCGTCCGTGTGATCCGTGCACTCCCACGAACACTGACATGTCTCCGTGTTTTTCAAACGGACACACAGTCCGTGAAAACACGCTGACATGTGCAGAGACACATTGATTTTAATGTGTCTACGTGAGTCAGTGTCTCCGGTACGTGAGAAAACTGTCACCACACGTACCGGAGCCACTGACGTGTGAAACCGGCCTTAAACTTTTAGTTAATGTTTAGGTGTGTCAGCTTTTGGTTTGCAAGCATCAGAACCGGACCACTGTGTAGGACAGGTCTATGTGAGACTGAACACAAGCCACAACCAGAGAAAGCAAAGCCACTGATGCACCCACGAGTGATACGGTGGTGCAGTTGCCCATGGCAAAGGACTGATATGGATGTTCCGGCTGCGAACCAGAGCATAAAAGTTCTGGATTTATTTTGTGAGTTGAAAATAAAGACATTTATGTTGAACTTTCTTGGGTAACTGCCTAATTACTGCAAGGATGAAAAAGCCGCTGCCTTACAGTATATGAAATTTATCAGAATGAATTACGTAGCTGCTATGTCATTTGTTTTAAAAAAAAATGCTCAGTGTGAGCACAACGTGTAAAAATAACAACTTTGAAATTGTTATTCCACTCTGCAACTGCTTCCTTTATACAGCAGAGCGGTCTACTAAAAAGACTGACACAGGCCAGAGAGTGTCCACGGTGTCTCCATCTGCCTCATTTTAGGAGTCTTGGTTAAATAGGTTGAAAAAAGATCTAGGTCCATCAATTTCAAAATTTCTCCAGCAATTATACATTTTGTCACTAATTTACCTGTAACCCACAATATTATTTGTATTGAGGAAATCATCCAGCCCTTTTTTAAAAGCTGTTATAGTGTCTGCCATTTCTACCTCTTGTGGTCGGGCATTCCACAGTCCGACTTGTCTAACTGTAAAGAACCCTTTCCTATTTAGCTGCCAGAATCGCCTTTCTTCCACCCGTAATGAGTGCCCCCTGGTCCTTAGTATGGTCTTTGGAAGGAATAAGTCATGTGCCATTCCTTTGTATTGACCACACATATATTTATACATATTTTCCTTCGGGGTTCCGTCTGCATCACATATTTCAGAGATTTATACTGAAAATCCGGTGTAAGCATTCAGCGGAGAGTGCAAGATGAATGTGAGCCGAGCCTTACTGGGATCTTTGGGAGATAGAATAAACAAATCAATAGTAGATCAAGAATTGGTATTATTTATTTTTTTATGTCGTTTCTCGTATGGTACAAGTGATTAGACAAGTTTATTCTTCTGGTCGCCGCGATTACAGCGATACCAGACTAATATCGGTTTTCATTGGTACCATTTTCAGTCACATAACATTATTTGATTGCTTTCTCTTCTGATTTTTGGGAGGCAGAATGAACAAAAATCAGCAATTCAGGATTTTTTTTTTAATGCAATTCCGCATGTGGTAAAATTGATAAGGCAGCTTTATTCTTTGGGTCAGTACGATTTCGGCGATATCACATTTATATAATTGTTTATGTTTTGTTGCTTTTACACAATGAAAACTAATTTATCAAATACTGTAAATAATTATTTTTACATCACTTTATTTTGAGACCTATAGCTTTTTTTTATTTTTCCATTGATGGCAGCTTGTTTTTTTGTGGGACAAGATGACAGTTTTAGAGATGCCATCTTTACTTGCATTCGTCTTTTTGATTGCGTTTTATTCCACTTTTTCTTTGGCAGTATGATGAACAAATGTTTTATTTTTGTTGACAGTGTTCACTGAAGGGGTTATCTAGTGTGACAGTTTTATAGATTGGGTTTTTGCCTCATTTTTCCAGCTAAAAAATACAATGTTACTGTCCCAGCCAACAGAATGCGATTTCTGAAATCTCATGCACATGTTACTTAATTTCTATTTGCAGATTTGAAGCAATTTCAACTCTGCAACATATCAATTCTTTCAGTGTTTTTGCATCATTTTTTCACCCATCCTAATGAATGGGAGAAAAATGCAGAAAAAAAGCACGCAAAAAAAATGCGTTGTCATATAGCATTTTTCTTGCCAAGAGACACATTTTTTGATGCAGAAATGTCTGCATCAAATACTTAATGTGTGCACATGCCCTGACTGCATTCAAATCTACACTCACCGGCCACTTTATTAGGTACACCATGCTAGTAACGGGTTGGACCCCCTTTTGCCTTCAGAACTGCCTCAATTCTTCGTGGCATAGATTCAACAAGGTGCTGGAAGCATTCCTCAGAGATTTTGGTCCATATTGACATGATGGCATCACACAGTTGCCGCAGATTTGTCGGCTGCACATCCCAAAGATGCTCCATACAAGGCAGGATGGATCCATGCTTTCATGTTGTTTACGCCAAATTCTGACCCTACCATCCGAATGTCGCAGCAGAAATCGAGACTCATCAGACCAAGCAACGTTTTTCCAATCTTCTACTGTCCAATTTCGATGAGCTTGTACAAATTGTAGCCTCAGTTTCCTGTTCTTAGCTGAAAGGAGTGGTACCCGGTGTGGTCTTCTGCTGCTGTAGCCCATCTGCCTCAAAGTTCGATGCACTGTGCGTTCAGAGATGCTCTTAGGCCTACCTTGGTTGTAACGGGTGGCGATTTGAGTCACTGTTGCCTTTCTATCAGCTCGAACCAGTCTGCCCATTCTCCTCTGACCTCTGGCATCAACAAGGCATTTCCGCCCACAGAACTGCCGCTCACTGGATTTTTTTTCTTTTTCGGACCATTCTCTGTAAACCCTAGAGATGGTTGTGCGTGAAAATCCCAGTAGATCAGCAGTTTCTGAAATACTCAGACCAGCCCTTCTGGCACCAACAACCATGCCACGTTCAAAGGCACTCAAATCACCTTTCTTCCCCATACTGATGCTCGGTTTGAACTGCAGGAGATTGTCTTGACCGTGTCTACATGCCTAAATGCACTGAGTTGCCGCCATGTGATTGGCTGATTAGAAATTAAGTGTTAACAAGAAGTTGGACAGGTGTACCTAATAAAGTGGCCGGTGAGTGTATATACGTATTAGGCCAGGTGATCTTGAAGTAGCAGCGCATTGGACACAGTGCATGTTCGCTACGTCCAAAGCGCTGCCGCCTATTGAACGCAGGTGAATCCGCATGTGATCACTGAACCGTGTGGATTCACAGCATCCAATACATTCTATGGGTGAAATTTCTCTTGCCGAGACTAGGGTCTCTGCAAGAGAAATTAACATGCTGCAGTCTGGAAAGACGCGCCGCATGTCCATCTCTGCAGGTGTCTGTACACGCATAGTGGACATGGGATTTCTTGAAATCCCATCCATTATGCTGTAACATCTGGCCGCTGTATAAGTACGCAGCATCAAACCTGCAGCAACTCTGGATTGTGTGCACATACCCTAAAAGACAGACTGGGACAGATTCAGAGGACTGCTTGTCAGCTTCCCACCTGAACATGCAGCATTGTGATGAAGTAATCACGCTGCTGACCTCCTCATCACAGTGGTACTGTAACAGCAGAGACAGCAAAGACGAGGGGGATACGGCGGGGAATGGTAAGGGTTACACAGACAAGTCAGACATTGAATGTATGGACTATTATAGAAGGTAGGATTGTTACTGTGAGAGCAAATTTCTAATTATAGGGTGGAGTTTTGGGGGGTGCATTGTATGAAGGGTGCATTATAGAGAGGAGCAGTGTGGGGGCACAGTATGGAGAAGGACAATGTGGGGGATATTATAGTGGAGCAGTGTATGGGGCACTATAAGATTCCCTGTTCATTCAGACGTGGGTAATTTTTCACGTACACAAAAGTCAGTGTTTTGCATCCAAGTTTTATCTGTTTTTACCATCAGCGTTTTATCAGTGATTTTCATTGCATGGTAGTCATGGACACTGATGCTGTTTGTGATTTTCACAGACCCATAGACTTGAATAGGTCATTTTTATATGTGACCTTGATAAAAAAAAAAAACAGACATGTCTCTGTGATATTTTTTTTGCGGATATGCGGTGAAGTGGACAGCCCCATGGATTTTAATGTTTTCCATCTGTGAAAAACATGGATTGACACATATGTGATAAATGGATGTCTGTATGTGGCCTTATCAGTAGGAGATTATGATTTATGACTAGAGGACTAGTAAACCTGCTGCCATGTAGTGCTGTATATTCATTAGCTCTTTACAACTCCACCTCCACCACGGATTGGCAGCCTATGCACAGTGCACACAGAAAGCTGCCAATCAGTGGTGTGGGTGGAGTTATACAGAGCTCAGCATTCAGAGAACTGATAAATCTACAGCAGATAAAACTGATTTTATCAAAACTGCAGCAAGCAGCTCATTAAGTGATACGTTGCTGGAATTAGGGTCCCTTCCCCTACCTCATCCTGATCTCAGATGAAGTAGCCAAACCTTGTGACAGATTACAGTTAAAAAACAAACAAACCCATTCTTTACTCACCCTCAACTGGTACCGAATCCCCACCACTACTCCTGGTGTATGTTATTGTCTACAGCCAAAATTGAGTTCAGCAGATCTGAGCTCAGTTATTGACTGCAGCACTATTGGTGTGACGTAAGCACTGCAGTCAATAAAAGACACTGAAAGCAGTGGCAGAGATTCTGCCCTGGACCTGGGGAGGGTGAGTAAGTATTTCTTAAAAAAATAAAATAAAATAACTGCAGACAAGAGGTTTTTCTGAAACCAGTAAACCCATTTACACCCTTAAAGGGGTTTACCAACAAGCAACGTTAATTTTAATCAGTAGATTTTTGAATAATAATATGTTCCACAATTTGATGGGTTAAAAAAAAAGTTCCTGTGCTGAGATAATCTTATAAATGTGCCCCTGCTGTGTACTGTGTAATGGCTGTGTCTGACCGTGCAGGAACATGGTCTCATCATACCACAGCTCCTGGGCAGGGGAGGACACAAAAGAGTATACAGAGAGGATCAGAGCTAATTCTTTCTTTGCGGTAAAACATTGCCTAAAAACAAGCAGTGAAAAAAGAATCAGCTGGGAGCTGTAATGTCTGTATACTCTTTTCCTCCCTCCCCTGCCCAGGAGTTGTGGTATGATCAGACCATGTTCCTGCATGGTCAGACACAGCCATTTGGCCTCCTTCACACGTCCTGGTGATTTTGGTTCTGGAAAAAAAAGTACTGGTCAGATCCGTGGTCCGTGTGCCATCCGTGTGTACGTATGTGATATCCATGTGTCTGTGTGCTGCCATGTCACTGCCACGTATGGAATGAAATGTAGCATAGAAATTAAAGTGTTTTGTATTAAATATGGTCAAAGATAGAGACAGTGATGAGGAACATGATAGGTAGAAATGTCAGTGTGCTATATAATCAGCGCTCTGTGGGTTTTTTTCTGCACTTGTTTTTTTAATTAAATGAATTTAAAAGAAATGGTTTGGGCTCCCGTGTAATTTTAATAACCAGCAAAGGGAAAGCCGACCCCTGGGAGTTATAAATGGTTTGGGCTCCCGTGTAATTTTAATAACCAGCAAAGCGAAAGCCAACCCCTGGGAGTTAATATCTCAGAAAGGAGCCATTAGCCCTAAATGTTCCCAGGCTATTAATAACAGCTCACAGCTGTTTGCTTAGCCTTTACTGGTTAAGGCCCCGTCACACATAACGAGATCGCTAGCGAGATCGCTGCTGAGTCACAAGTTTTGTGACGCAACAGCGACCTCAGTAGCGATCTCGCTATGTGTGACACGTACCAGCGACCCGGCCCCTGCTGTGAGATCGCTGGTCGTGTCGGAATGGCCTGGGCCGTTTTTTGGTCGTTGAGGTCCCGCTGACATCGCTGAATCGGTGTGTGTGACACCGATCCAGCGATGTCTTCACTGGTAACCAGGGTAAACATCGGGTTACTAAGCGCAGGGCCGCGCTTAGTAACCTGATGTTTACCCTGGTTAGCAGCGTAAATGTAAAAAAAAACAAACAGTACATACTCACCATCTGATGTCCGTCAGGTCCCTTGCCGTCTGCTTCCCACACTGACTGAGCGCCGCAAAGTGAAAGTGAAAGTACAGCACAGCGGTGACGTCACCGCTGCGCTCTGCTCTCACTGTACGGCGGCACTCAGTCAGAGCAGGAAGCAGACGGCAAGGGACCTGACAGACATCAGATGGTGAGTATGTACGGTTTGTTTTTTTTGGTAACCAGGGTAAACATCGGGTTACTAAGCGCGGCCCTGCGCTTAGTAACCCGATGTTTACCCTGGTTACCCGGGTGCTGCAGGGGGACTTCGGCATCGTTGAAGACAGTTTCAACGATGCCGAAGTCGTTCCCCTGATCGTTGGTCGCTGGAGAGCTGTCTGTGTGACAGCTCCCCAGCGACCACACAACGACTTACCAACGATCACGGCCAGGTCGTATCGCTGGTCGTGATCGTTGGTAAATCGCTATGTGTGACGGGGCCTTTAGTTTACAGTGGGACCCCAGAAAAAAATGACATGGGGTTGTAGTGTGAATATAAAAATGGCTATTTTGAGTCCATATTGAAATATACAGAATGAATTCAGACCATTACAAAGCAGCATTTCTGGTCATATATTTACAGAGAGACCGACAATGCTCATAATGACACAATCTTGAAAACTATTTACTTATTGTCTGAAGCCCTTGCACCTTCTATGTTTCTGTTATTGTAAAACATTAAGGTTTGTTTAACCTCTGTCTGTGGTGGATTTATCTAACACTTGTGGGCTTTTTATATTCTTATTATATTATTTATTATTTATAGCGAAAAATACTGAACGTGTGCACATAGCCTGAGGGTTTAGTGCCCATTGTCTGATGATTCCATGGTATCTTGGTTTCATCCTATCTTGAAAGCTGGCCACTTGAAGGGCAGGGTGAAGCCAGAGTTACACATTGTGCAAATCACTACTGTATATAAGACCAGAGAAACGTGACTAAGACAGAAACATATACTGGGGTACCTGTACACGTGTACAGTGTTGTGATACCTGCATAAGTAGGGACGCCCGTGCAGTGTTGTGAATCTCCCAGGGGTTCGCTGTCATGGTACATGCTTCTCTGACATTCCAGATGGATGATGTTTAAAAGCCCTGTGGTGATGATGTAAGTATATGTGGGTAATCTTTTTACAGTTAGGTCCATATATATTTGGACAGAGACAACATTTTTCTAATTTTGGTTATAGACATTACGACAATGAATTTTAAACAAAACAATTCAGATGTTTCCATTGAAGTTCAGACTTTCAGCTTTCATTTGAGGGTATCCACATTAAAATTGGATGAAGGGTTTAGGAGTTTCAGCTCCTTAACATGTGCCACCCTGTTTTTAAAGGGACCAAAAGTAATTGGACAATTGACTCCAAGGCTATTTCATGGACAGGTGTGGGCAATCCCTTCGTTATGTCATTCTCAATTAAGCAGATAAAAGGTCTGGAGTTGATTTGAGGTGTGGTGCTTGCATTTGGAAGGTTTTGCTGTGAAGTGAACATGCGGTAATAAGGAGCTCTCCATGCAGGTGAAACAAGCCATCCTTAAGCTTCAAGAACAGAAAAAACCCATCCGAGAAATTGCTACAATATTAGGAGTGGCAAAATCTACAGTTTGGTACATCCTGAGAAAGAAAGAAAGCACTGGTGAACTCATCAATGCAAAAAGACCTGGGCGCCCACGGAAGACAACAGTGGTGGATGATCGCAGAATAATCTCCATGGTGAAGAGAAACCCCTTCACAACAGCCAACCAAGTGAACAACACTCTCCAGGAGGTAGGCGTATCAATATCCAAATCTACCATAAAGAGAAGACTGCATGAAAGTAAATTCAGAGGGTTCACTGCACGGTGCAAGCCAATCATAAGCATCAAGAAGAAAAAGGCTAGACTGGACTTTGCTAAAAAAACATCTAAAAAAGCCAGCACAGTTCTGGAAGAACATTCTTTGGACAGATGAAACCAAGATCAACCTCTACCAGAATGATGGAAAGGCAAAAGTATGGCGAAGGCGGGGTACAGCTCATGATCCAAAGTATACCACATCATCTGTAAAACCCGGTGGAGGCAGTGCGATGGCTTGGGCATGCATGGCTGCCAGTGGCACTGGGTCACTAGTGTTTATTGATGATGTGACACAGGACAGAAGCAGCCAAATGAATTCTGAGGTATTCAGAGCCATACTGTGTGCTCAGATCCAGCCAAATGCAGCCAAACTGATTGGTCGTCGTTTCATCCTACAGATGGACAATGACCCAAAACATAAAGCCAAAGCAACCCAGGAGTTTATTAAAGCAAAGAAGTGGAATATTCTTGAATGGCCAAGTCAGTCACCTGATCTCAACCCAATTGAGCATGCATTTCACTTGTTAACCCCTTCACCCCCAAGGGTGGTTTGCACGTTCATGACCTGGCCAATTTTTACAATTCTGACCACTGTCCCTTTATGAGGTTATAACTCTGGAACGCTTCAATGGATCCTGGTGATTCTGACATTGTTTTCTCGTGACATATTGTACTTCATGATAGTGGTAAAATTTCTTCGATATTACCTGCGCTTATTTGTGAAAAAAATTGAAATTTTGAGAAAATGTGGAAAATTTCGCAATTTTCCAACTTTTAACTTTTATGCAATTAAATCACAGTGATATGTCACACAAAATACTTAATAAGTAACATTTCCCACATGTCTTCTTTACATCAGCACAATTTTAGAACCAACATTTTTTTTTTGTTAGGGAGTTATAAGGGTTAAAAGTTGACCAGCAATTTCTCATTTTTACAACACCATTTTTATTTCTCATTTGAAGTCATTTTCAGGGGTCTATATGATAGAAAATACTTAAGTGTGACACCTTTCTAAAAACTGCACCCCTCAAGGTGCTCAAAACCACATTCAAGAAGTTTATTAACCCTTCAGGTGTTTCACAGGAATTTTTGGAATGTTTAAATAAAAATGAACATTTAACTTTTTTTCACACAAAATTTACTTCAGCTCCAATTTGTTTTATTTTACCAAGGGTAACAGGAGAAAATGGACCCCAAAAGATGTTGTACAATTTGTCCTGAGTACGCCGATACCCCATATGTGGGGGTAAACCACTGTTTGGGCGCATGACAGAGCTCGGAAGCGAAGGAGCGCCATTTGACTTTTCAATGCAAAATTGACTGGAATTGAGATGGGACGCCATGTTGCGTTTGGAGAGCCCCTGATGTGCCTAAACATTGAAACCCCCCACAAGTGACACCATTTTGGAAAGTAGACCCCCTAAGGAACTTATCTAGAGGTGTGGTGAGCACTTTGACCCACCAAGTGCTTCACAGAAGTTTATAATGCAGAGCCGTAAAAATAAAACAAAAATTTTTTCCCACAAAAATTATTTTTTAGCCCCCAGTTTTGTATTTTCCCGAGGGTAACAGGAGAAATTGGACCCCAAAAGTTGTTGTCCAATTTGTCCTGAGTACGCTGATACCCCATATGTGGGGGGGAACCACCGTTTGGGCGCATGGGAGGGCTCGGAAGGGATGGAGCGCCATTGGGAATGCAGACTTAGATGGAATGGTCTGCAGGCGTCACATTGCGTTTGCAGAGCCCCTAATGTACCTAAACAGTAAAAAAAAAAAACAAGTGACACCATTTTGGAAAGTAGACCCCCTAAGGAACTCATCTAGATGTATTGTGAGAGCTTTGAACCCCCAAGTGTTTCACTACAGTTTATAACGCAGAGCCGTGCAAATAAAAAAAAAAAATTTTTTTACACAAAAATTATATTTTAGCCCCCAGTTTTGTATTTTCCCAAGGGTAACAGGAGAAATTGGACCCCAAAAGTTGTTCTCCAATGTGTTCCGAGTACGCTGATACCCCATATGTTGGGGTAAACCCCTGTTTGGGCGCACGGGAGAGCTCGGAAGGGAAGGAGCACTGTTTTACTTTTTCAACGCAGAATTGGCTGGAATTGAGATCGGACGCCATGTCGCGTTTGGAGAGCCCCTGATGTGCCTAAACAGTGGAAACCCCCCAATTATAACTGAAACCCTAATCCAAACACACCCCTAACCCTAATCCCAACGGTAATCCTAACCACACCTCTAACCCAGACACACCCCTAACCCTAATCCCAACCCTATTCCCAACCGTAAATGTAATCCAAACCCTAACCCTAACTTTAGCCCCAACCCTAACCGTAGCCTTAACCCTAACCCTAGCCCTAACTCTAGCCCTAACCCTAATGGGAAAATGGAAATAAATACATTTTTTAAATTTTTTAATTTTTCCCTAACTAAGCGGGTGATGAAGGGGGGTTTGATTTACTTTTATAGCGGGTTTTTTAGCGGATTTTTATGATTGGCAGCTGTCACACACTGAAAGATGCTTTTTATTGCAAAAAATATTTTTTGAGTTACCACATTTTGAGAGCTATAATTTTTCCATATTTGAATCCACAGAGTCATGTGAGGTCTTGTTTTTTGCGGGACGAGTTGACGTTTTTATTGGTAACATGATCGGGCACGGGAGATTTTTTGATAGCTTTTTATTCCGATTTTTGTGAGGCAGAATGACCAAAAACCAGCTATTCATGAATTTATTTTGGGGGAGGCATTTATACCGTTCCGCGTTTGGTAAAATTGATAAAGCAGTTTTATTCTTCGGGTCAGTACGATTACAGCGATACCTCATTTATATCATTTTTTTATGTTTTGGCGCTTTTATACGATAAAAACTATTTTATAGAAAAAATAATTATTTTAGCATTGCTTTATTCTGAGGACTATAACTTTTTTTATTTTTTTGCTGATGATGCTGTATGGCGGCTCGTTTTTTGCGGGACAAGATGACGTTTTCAGCGGTACCATGGTTATTTATATCCGTCTTTTTGATCGCGTGGTATTCCACTTTGTGTTTGGCGGTATGAGAATAAAGCGTTGTTTTTTGCCTGTTTTTTTTTTTTTTTTTACGGTGTTCACTGAAGGGGTTAACTAGTGATATAGTTTTATAGGTGGGGTCGTTACGGACGCGGCGATACTAAATATGTGTACTTTTATTGTTTGATTTTTTTTTTTATTTAGATAAAGAAATGTGTTTATGGGAATAATATTTTTTTTTTTCTTTATTTAGGATTTTTTTTTTCTTTTTTTTCTACACATGTAGAATTTTTTTTTTTTTTTTTTACTTTCTTACTTTTTCCCGGGGGGGACATCACAGATCGCTGATCTGACAGTTTGCACAGCACTCTGTCAGATCGGCGATCTGACTTACAGTGCTGCAGGCTTACCAGAGCCTGGTCTGCACCCGGAAGTAATCCCTGCAGGACCCGGATGCAGCCCCGCGGCCATTATGGATCCGAAGCCTGCAGGGATAGGAGGTAAGAGACCCTCGCAGCAACGCGATCACATCGCGTTGCTCCGGGGGTCTCAGGGAAGCACGCAGGGAGCCCCCTCCCTGCGCGATGCTTCCCTATACCGCCGGCACACCGCGATCATGTTTGATCGCGGTGTGCCGGGGGTTAATGTGCCGGGGGTGGTCTGTGACCGCTCCTGGCACACAGTGCCGGATGTCAGCTGCGATAGGCAGCTGACACCAGGCCGCAATCGGCCGCGCTTCCCCCGTGAGCGCGGCCAATCGCGCTGGATGTACTATTCCGTCCTTGGCAATTAGGGCCCACCCCACATGGACGGAATAGTACGTCCAATGGCAGAAAGGGGTTAAAGACTAAACTTCAGACAGAAAGGCCCACAAACAAACAGCAACTGAAAACCACCTCAGTGAAGGCCTGGCCGAGCATCAAAAAGGAGGAAACACAGCGTCTGGTGATGTCCATGAGTTCAAGATTTCAGGCAGTCATTGCCAACAAAGGGTTTTCAACCAAGTACTAGAAATGAACATTTTATTTAAAATTATTTACCGTATATACTCGAGTATAAGCCGACCCGAGTATAAGCCGACCCCCCTAATTTTGCCACAAAAAACTGGGAAAACTTGACTCGAGTATAAGCCTAGGGTGGGAAATGCAGCAGCTACCGGTGAATTTCAAAAATAAAAATAGATGCTCCATACCGTTCATTATGGCCCCATAGCTGTGCCATATAGTGCTCTGCACCATTATTGCCCCATAGCTGTGCCATACAGTGCTCTGCACCATTATTGCCCCATAGCTGTGCCATATAGTGCTCCGCACCGTCCATTATTGCCCCATAGCTGTGCCATACAGTGCTCTGCACCATTATTGCCCCATAGCTGTGCCATATAGTGCTCTGCACCGTCCATTATTGCCCCATAGCTGTGCCATATAGTGCTCTGCACCGTCCATTATTGCCCCATAGCTGTGCCATATAGTGCTCCGCACCATTATTGCCCCATAGCTGTGCCATACAGTGCTCTGCACCATTATTGACCCATAGCTGTGCCATATAGTGCTCCGCACCGTCCATTATTGCCCCATAGCTGTGCCATACAGTGCTCTGCACCATTATTGCCCCATAGCTGTGCCATATAGTGCTCTGCACCGTCCATTATTGCCCCATAGCTGTGCCATATAGTGCTCTGCACCGTTCATTATTGCCCCATAGCTGTGCCATATAGTGCTCCGCACCATTATTGCCCCATAGCTGTGCCATACAGTGCTCTGCACCATTATTGCCCCATAGCTGTGCCATATAGTGCTCCGCACCGTCCATTATTGCCCCATAGCTGTGCCATACAGTGCTCTGCACCATTATTGCCCCATAGCTGTGCCATATAGTGCACTGCACCGTCCATTATTGCCCCATAGCTGTGCCATATAGTGCTCTGCACCGTTCATTATTGCCCCATAGCTGTGCCATACAGTGCTCTGCACCATTATTGCCCCATAGCTGTGCCATACAGTGCTCTGCACCATTATTGCCCCATAGCTGTGCCATATAGTGCTCCGCACCGTCCATTATTGCCCCATAGCTGTGCCATACAGTGCTCTGCACCATTATTGCCCCATAGCTGTGCCATATAGTGCACTGCACCGCCCATTATTGCCCCATAGCTGTGCCATATAGTGCTCTGCACCGTTCATTATTGCCCCATAGCTGTGCCATACAGTGCTCTGCACCATTATTGCCCCATAGCTGTGCCATACAGTGCTCTGCACCATTATTGCCCCATAGCTGTGCCATATAGTGCTCTGCACCGTTCATTATTGCCCCATAGCTGTGCCATACAGTGCTCTGCACCATTATTGCCCCATAGCTGTGCCATATAGTGCTCTGCACCATTATTGCCCCATAGCTGTGCCATATAGTGCTCTGCACCGTCCATTATTGCCCCATAGCTGTGCTGCTGCTGCTGCAATAAAAATAATAAAACACATACTCACCTGTCTTGCTTGCAGCTGCTCGGCGCCATCTTCCCGGCGTCTGTCCGCACTGACTGATCAGGCAGAGGGCGGCGCGCACACTATATGCGTCATCGCGCCCTCTGACCTGCACAGTCAGTGAGGAGAGAGAGACACCGGGAAGATGGAGACAGCGCCCGGCGTGTGGAACGAGGACAGGTGAATATGCGATACTTACCTGCTCCCGGCGTCCCGCTCCTTCCCCCAGACAGCTGGTCTTCGGTACCGCAGCCTCTTCCTCTGTCAGCGGTCACCGGCACCGCTGATTAGAGAAATGAATTATGCGGCTCCGCCCCTATGGGAGGTGGAGCAGCCTATTCATTTCTCTAATGAGCGGTCCCACGTGACCGCTGAACAGGGGAAGAGCTGCGGCACCCGGAGACCATGGGACTGGCAGGGGAGCGTCAGGATCGCCGGGACTAGGTGAGTATGCCTCAGCGCCCTCTTCCCCTCACCCGCCGACCGTGACTCGAGTATAAGCCGAGGGGGCACTTTCAGCCCAAAAATTTGGGCTGAAAATCTCGGCTTATACTCGAGTATATACGGTAATCTGTCCAATTACTTTTGGTCCCTTTAAAAACAGGGTGGCACATGTTAAGGAGCTGAAACTCCTAAACCCTTCATCCAATTTTAATGTGGATACCCTCAAATGAAAGCTGAAAGTCTGAACTTCAACTGCGTCTGAATTGTTTTGTTTAAAATTCATTGTGGTAATGTCTATAACCAGAATTATAAAAATTTCTCTGTCCAAATATATATGGACTTAACTGTATGTACTGTTATGGTTCTCAATGGCAAGAGAACATAGCCCAGCAAACATAAGTACTAGCTCTTGGAAGGATGGAAACTAAACTGACCATGAACTAAACCTGCCGCACAACTAACAGTAGCCGGGTAGCGTTGCCTACGTTTTTATCCCTAGACGCCCAGCGCCGGCCGGAGGACTAACTAATCCTGGCAGAGGAAAATATAGTCCTGGCTCACCTCTAGAGAAATTTCCCCGATAGGCAGACAGAGGCCCCCACATATATTGGCGGTGATTTTAGATGAAATGACAAACGTAGTATGAAAATAGGTTTAGCAAAATTGAGGTCCGCTTACTAGATAGCAGGAAGACAGAAAGGGCACTTTCATGGTCAGCTGAAAACCCTATCAAAATACCATCCTGAAATTACTTTAAGACTCTAGTATTAACTCATAACATCAGAGTGGCAATTTCAGATCACAAGAGCTTTCCAGACACAGAAACGAAACTACAGCTGTGAACTGGAACAAAATGCAAAAACAAACGAGGACAAAAGTCCAACTTAGCTGGGAGATGTCTAGCAGCAGGAACATGCACAGAAAGGCTTCTGATTACAATGTTGACCGGCATGGAAGTGACAGAGGAGCAAGGTTAAATAGCGACTCCCACATCCTGATGGAAACAGGTGAACAGAGGGGATGATGCACACCAGTTCAATTCCACCAGTGGCCACCGGGGGAGCCCAAAATCCAATTTCACAACAGTACCCCCCCCTCAAGGAGGGGGCACCGAACCCTCACCAGAACCACCAGGGCGATCAGGATGAGCCCTATGAAAGGCACGGACCAGATCGGAGGCATGAACATCAGAGGCAGTCACCCAAGAATTATCCTCCTGACCGTATCCCTTCCATTTGACCAGATACTGGAGTTTCCGTCTGGAAACACGGGAGTCCAAGATTTTTTCCACAACGTACTCCAACTCGCCCTCAACCAACACCGGAGCAGGAGGCTCAACGGAAGGCACAACCGGTACCTCATACCTGCGCAACAATGACCGATGAAAAACATTATGAATAGAAAAAGATGCAGGGAGGTCCAAACGGAAGGACACAGGGTTAAGAATCTCCAATATCTTGTACGGGCCGATGAACCGAGGCTTAAACTTAGGAGAAGAAACCCTCATAGGGACAAAACGAGAAGACAACCACACCAAGTCCCCAACACAAAGCCGAGGACCAACCCGACGCCGGCGGTTGGCAAAAAGCTGAGTCTTCTCCTGGGACAACCTCAAATTGTCCACTACCTGCCCCCAAATCTGATGCAACCTCTCCACCACAGCATCCACTCCAGGACAATCCGAAGATTCCACCTGACCAGAAGAAAATCGAGGATGAAACCCCGAATTACAGAAAAAAGGAGACACCAAGGTGGCAGAGCTGGCCCGATTATTGAGGGCAAACTCCGCTAAAGGCAAAAAAGCAACCCAATCATCCTGATCTGCAGACACAAAACACCTCAAATATGTCTCCAAGGTCTGATTCGTCCGCTCGGTCTGGCCATTAGTCTGAGGATGGAAAGCAGACGAGAAAGACAAATCTATGCCCATCCTAGCACAGAATGCTCGCCAAAATCTAGACACGAACTGGGTTCCTCTGTCAGAAACGATATTCTCCGGAATACCATGCAAACGGACCACATTTTGAAAAAACAGAGGAACCAACTCGGAAGAAGAAGGCAACTTAGGCAGGGGAACCAAATGGACCATCTTAGAGAAACGGTCACACACCACCCAGATGACAGACATCTTCTGAGAAACAGGAAGATCCGAAATAAAATCCATCGAGATGTGCGTCCAGGGCCTCTTCGGGATAGGCAAGGGCAACAACAATCCACTAGCCCGAGAACAACAAGGCTTGGCCCGAGCACAAACGTCACAAGACTGCACAAAGCCTCGCACATCTCGAGACAGGGAAGGCCACCAGAAGGACCTTGCCACCAAATCCCTGGTACCAAAGATTCCAGGATGACCTGTCAACGCAGAAGAATGAACCTCAGAAATGACTTTACTGGTCCAATCATCAGGAACAAACAGTCTACCAGGTGGGCAACGATCAGGTCTATCCGCCTGAAACTCCTGCAAGGCCCGCCGCAGGTCTGGAGAAACGGCAGACAATATCACTCCATCCTTAAGGATACCTGTAGGTTCAGAGTTACCAGGGGAGTCAGGCTCAAAACTCCTAGAAAGGGCATCCGCCTTAACATTCTTAGAACCCGGCAGGTAGGACACCACAAAATTAAACCGAGAGAAAAACAACGACCAGCGCGCCTGTCTAGGATTCAGGCGTCTGGCGGACTCAAGATAAATTAGATTTTTGTGGTCAGTCAATACCACCACCTGATGTCTAGCCCCCTCAAGCCAATGACGCCACTCCTCAAAAGCCCACTTCATGGCCAAAAGCTCCCGATTCCCAACATCATAATTCCGCTCGGCGGGCGAAAATTTACGCGAGAAAAAGGCACAAGGTCTCATCACGGAACAATCGGAACTTCTCTGCGACAAAACTGCCCCAGCTCCGATTTCAGAAGCGTCGACCTCAACCTGAAAAGGAAGAGCAACATCAGGCTGACGCAACACAGGGGCGGAAGAAAAGCGGCGCTTAAGCTCCCGAAAGGCCTCCACAGCAGCAGGGGACCAATCAGCAACATCAGCACCCTTCTTAGTCAAATCAGTCAATGGTTTAACAACATCAGAAAAACCAGCAATAAATCGACGATAAAAGTTAGCAAAGCCCAAAAATTTCTGAAGACTCTTAAGAGAAGAGGGTTGCGTCCAATCACAAATAGCCTGAACCTTGACAGGATCCATCTCGATGGAAGAGGGGGAAAAAATATATCCCAAAAAGGAAATCTTTTGAACCCCAAAAACGCACTTAGAACCCTTCACACACAAGGAATTAGACCGCAAAACCTGAAAAACCCTCCTGACCTGCTGGACATGAGAGTCCCAGTCATCCGAAAAAATCAAAATATCATCCAGATACACAATCATAAATTTATCCAAATAATCACGGAAAATGTCATGCATAAAGGACTGAAAGACTGAAGGGGCATTTGAAAGACCAAAAGGCATCACCAAATACTCAAAGTGGCCCTCGGGCGTATTAAATGCGGTCTTCCACTCATCCCCCTGCTTAATTCGCACCAAATTATACGCCCCACGGAGATCTATCTTAGAGAACCACTTGGCCCCCTTTATGCGAGCAAACAAATCAGTCAGCAGTGGCAACGGATATTGATATTTAACCGTGATTTTATTCAAAAGCCGATAATCAATACACGGTCTCAAAGAGCCATCTTTCTTAGCCACAAAGAAAAAACCGGCTCCTAAGGGAGATGACGAAGGACGAATATGTCCCTTTTCCAAGGACTCCTTTATATATTCTCTGTTATGACCCCAATGGCGAGGGTCTCAGAGGAACGTGGAAGTCTGCAGAATACAAAAATCCAGCTCATAGGGCAGTGGTAGCTGGGTTGACCATATATCTACTCCTAACGCCAACACTAGAAGTAGCCGGGGATCATTCCTACGTTGATTCTAGATGACACGCTCCAGCCGGAGAATCTAGCTACCCCTAGTAGAGGAAAACAAAAGACCTTTCTTGCCTCCAGAGAAGGGGACCCCAAAGCTGGATAGAAGCCCCCCACAAATAATAACGGTGAGGTAAGAGGAAATGACAAACACAGAAATGAACCAGGTTTAGCACAGAGAGGCCCGCTTACTGATAGCAGAATAAAGAAAGGTAACTTATATGGTCAACAAAAACCCTATCAAAATCCACACTGGAAATTCAAGAACCCCCGAACCGTCTAACGGTCCGGGGGGAGAACACCAGCCCCCTAGAGCTTCCAGCAAAGGTCAGGATATATATTTGGAACAAGCTGGAAAAAAATACAAAACCAAAACAAAATAGCAAAAAGCAAAAAGCGGACTTAGCTGATATAACTGGAACCAGGATCAGTAGACAAGAGCACAGCAGACTAGCTCTGATAACTACGTTGCCAGGCATTGAACTGAAGGTCCAGGGAGCTTAAATAGCAACACCCTTAACTAACGACCCAGGTGCGGATAAAAGGAATGACAGAAAAACCAGAGTCAAAAAACTAGTAACCACTAGAGGGAGCAAAAAGTAAATTCACAACAGTACCCCCCCCTTAGTGAGGGGTCACCGAACCCTCACCACGACCACCAGGGCGATCAGGATGAGCGGCATGAAAGGCACGAACTAAATCGGCCGCATGAACATCAGAGGCGACCACCCAGGAATTATCCTCCTGACCATAGCCCTTCCACTTGACCAGGTACTGAAGCCTCCGCCTGGAGAGGCGAGAATCCAAGATCTTCTCCACCACGTACTCCAACTCGCCCTCAACCAACACCGGAGCAGGAGGCTCAGCAGAAGGAACTATAGGCACAATGTACCGCCGCAACAAGGACCTATGAAATACATTGTGAATAGCAAACGACACAGGAAGATCCAGACGAAAAGATACAGGATTAAGGATTTCCAATATCTTGTAAGGCCCAATAAAACGAGGTTTAAATTTGGGAGAGGAGACCTTCATAGGAACAAAGCGGGAAGAAAGCCATACCAAATCCCCAACGCGTAGTCGGGGACCCACACCGCGGCGGCGGTTGGCAAAGCGCTGAGCCCTCTCCTGTGACAACTTCAAGTTGTCCACCACATGATTCCAGATCCGCTGCAACCTATCCACCACAGAATCCACCCCAGGACAGTCAGAAGGCTCCACATGACCCGAAGAAAAGTGAGGATGGAAACCAGAGTTGCGGAACTAGCCCGATTATTAAGGGCAAACTCAGCCAACGGCAAGAATGTCACCCAATCGTCCTGATCAGCAGAGACAAAACACCTCAAATAAGCCTCCAAAGTCTGATTGGTTCGCTCCGTCTGTCCATTAGTCTGAGGATGGAAAGCAGACGAAAACGACAAATCAATGCCCATCCTACTACAAAAGGATCGCCAGAATCTGGAAACGAACTGGGATCCTCTGTCTGACACAATATTCTCAGGGATGCCGTGCAAACGAACCACGTTCTGGAAAAACACAGGAACCAGATCGGAAGAGGAAGGCAGCTTAGGCAAAGGAACCAAATGGACCATCTTTGAGAAGCGATCACATATCACCCAGATAACGGACATGCCCTGGGATAGCGGAAGATCAGAAATGAAATCCATGGAGATATGTGTCCAAGGTCTCTTCGGGACAGGCAAGGGCAAGAGCAAACCGCTGGCACGAGAACAGCAAGGCTTAGCTCGAGCACAAGTCCCACAGGACTGCACAAACGACCGCACATCCCCTGACAAGGAAGGCCACCAAAAGGACCTGGCCACCAGATCTCTGGTGCCAAAAATTCCCGGGTGACCTGCCAACACCGAGGAATGAACCTCGGAAATGACTCTGCTGGTCCACTTATCCGGGACAAACAGTCTGTCAGGTGGACAAGACTCAGGCCTATCAGCCTGAAATCTCTGCAACACACGTCGCAGATCCGGAGAAATAGCTGACAAGATAACTCCATCTTTAAGAATACCAACAGGATCAGCGACTCCAGGAGCATCAGGCACAAAGCTCCTAGAAAGAGCATCGGCCTTCACATTCTTTGAACCTGGTAAATACGAGACAACAAAATCAAAGCGGGAGAAAAACAATGACCAGCGGGCCTGTCTCGGATTAAGGCGTTTAGCAGACTCGAGATACATCAGATTTTTGTGATCAGTCAAGACCACCACACGATGCTTAGCACCCTCGAGCCAATGACGCCACTCCTCAAATGCCCATTTCATGGCCAACAACTCCCGATTGCCCACATCATAATTTCGCTCGGCAGGCGAAAACTTCCTAGAGAAAAAGGCACAAGGTTTCATAACAGAGCAACCAGGGCCTCTCTGCGACAAAACGGCCCCTGCTCCAATCTCTGAAGCATCCACCTCAACCTGAAAGGGAAGTGAGACATCGGGCTGGCACAAAACAGGCGCCGAAGTAAACCGGCGTTTCAACTCCTGGAAAGCCTCCACGGCAGCAGGAGCCCAGTTAGCTACATCGGAGCCCTTCTTGGTCATATCCGTCAAAGGTTTCACAATGCTAGAAAAATTAGCGATAAAACGACGGTAGAAGTTAGCGAAACCCAAGAACTTCTGTAGACTCTTAACTGACGAGGGCTGAGTCCAATCAAGAATAGCTCGGACCTTGACTGGGTCCATCTCCACAGCAGAAGGGGAAAAAATGAACCCCAAAAAGGGAACCTTCTGTACACCAAAGAGACACTTTGAGCCCTTGACAAACAAAGAATTTTCACGCAAAATTTTAAAGACCAACCTGACCTGCTCCACATGCGAATCCCAATTATCAGAAAAAACCAAAATATCATCCAGATAAACAATCAAAAATTTATCCAGATACTTCCGGAAAATGTCATGCATAAAGGACTGAAAAACTGAAGGCGCATTGGAGAGCCCAAAAGGCATCACCAAGTACTCAAAATGACCTTCGGGCGTATTGAATGCGGTTTTCCATTCATCACCTTGCTTAATGCGCACAAGGTTGTACGCACCACGAAGATCTATCTTGGTGAACCACTTGGCACCTTTAATCCGGGCAAACAAGTCAGACAACAGCGGTAAAGGATACTGAAATTTGACAGTGATCTTATTTAAAAGCCGATAATCAATACAAGGTCTCAAAGATCCGTCCTTTTTTGCCACAAAAAAGAATCCCGCACCAAGAGGGGAAGAAGACGGACGAATATGTCCTTTCTCTAGAGACTCCTTGATATATGAACGCATAGCGGTATGTTCAGGTACCGACAGATTAAACAGTCTTCCCTTAGGAAATTTACTGCCTGGGATCAAATCTATAGCACAGTCACAGTCCCTATGAGGAGGCAGTGCACTGGACTCAGACTCACTGAAGACATCCTGATAATCAGACAAATACTCCGGAACTTCCGAAGGCGTAGAAGAAGCAATAGACACAGGCAGGGAATCCCCATGAATACCACGACAGCCCCAACTTGAGACTGACATAGCCTTCCAGTCCAGGACTGGATTATGGGTCTGTAACCATGGCAGCCCTAAAACAACCAAATCATGCATTTTATGTAAAACCAGGAAACGTATCACCTCGCGGTGTTCAGGAGTCATGCACATGGTAACCTGTGTCCAATACTGCGGTTTATTTGCTGCCAATGGCGTAGCATCAATACCCCTAAGAGGAATAGGATTTTCTAATGGTTCAAGAGTAAAACCACAGCGCTTAGCAAATGACAGATCCATAAGACTCAGGGCAGCACCTGAATCTACAAACGCCATGACAGGAAAAGACGACAGTGAGCAAATCAAAGTTACAGACAGAATAAATTTAGGTTGCAAATTACCAACGGTGACAGGACTAACAACCTTAGCTATACGTTTAGAGCATGCTGAGATAATATGTGTAGAATCACCACAGTAGTAGCACAAGCCATTCCGGCGTCTATGAATTTTCCGCTCATTTCTAGTCAGGATTCTATCACATTGCATTAAATCAGGTGTCTGTTCAGACAACACCATGAGGGAATTTGCGATTTTTCTATCACATTGCACCGAATTAGGTGTCTGTTCAGACAACACCATGAGGGAATTTGCGGTTTTGCGCTCCCGCAACCGCCGGTCAATTTGAATAGCCAGTGCCATAGTATCATTCAGACCTGTGGGAATGGGAAAACCCACCATAACATTCTTAATGGCTTCAGAAAGGCCATTTCTAAAATTAGCGGCCAGTGCACACTCGTTCCAATGTGTCAGCACGGACCATTTCCGAAATTTTTGGCAATACACTTCAGCCTCGTCCTGCCCCTGAGACATAGCCAGCAAGGCCTTTTCTGCCTGAATCTCAAGATTGGGTTCCTCATAAAGTAAACCGAGCGCCAGAAAAAACGCATTAATATCAGCCAATGCCGGATCTCCTGGCGCCAGCGAAAAAGCCCAATCCTGAGGGTCGCCCCGTAAGAACGAAATAACAATTTTTACTTGCTGAGCAGAGTCTCCAGATGAACAGGGTCTCAGGGACAAAAACAATTTACAATTATTCACAAAATTCCTAAACTTAAACCTGTCTCCGGAAAACAGTTCAGGAATCGGTATTTTAGGTTCTGACCTAGGATTACTGATAACATAGTCTTGTATGCCCTGCACACGAGTAGCCAGCTGGTCCACACTTGTAATCAAGGTCTGGACATTCATGTCTGCAGCAAGCATAGCCACTCTGAGGTAAAGGGGAAGAAGAAAAAAAAAAAAAAACTCAGAATCTTCTTTCTTATAATCCCTCTTCTGCAATGCATTAAACATTTAATACTGGCCTGGCAAACCGTTATGACCCCAATGGCGAGGGTCTCAGAGGAACGTGGAAGTCTGCAGAATACAAAAATCCAGCTCATAGGGCAGTGGTAGCTGGGTTGACCATATATCTACTCCTAACGCCAACACTAGAAGTAGCCGGGGATCATTCCTACGTTGATTCTAGATGACACGCTCCAGCCGGAGAATCTAGCTACCCCTAGTAGAGGAAAACAAAAGACCTTTCTTGCCTCCAGAGAAGGGGACCCCAAAGCTGGATAGAAGCCCCCCACAAATAATAACGGTGAGGTAAGAGGAAATGACAAACACAGAAATGAACCAGGTTTAGCACAGAGAGGCCCGCTTACTGATAGCAGAATAAAGAAAGGTAACTTATATGGTCAACAAAAACCCTATCAAAATCCACACTGGAAATTCAAGAACCCCCGAACCGTCTAACAGTCCGGGGGGAGAACACCAGCCCCCTAGAGCTTCCAGCAAAGGTCAGGATATATATTTGGAACAAGCTGGAAAAAAATACAAAACCAAAACAAAATAGCAAAAAGCAAAAAGCGGACTTAGCTGATATAACTGGAACCAGGATCAGTAGACAAGAGCACAGCAGACTAGCTCTGATAACTACGTTGCCAGGCATTGAACTGAAGGTCCAGGGAGCTTAAATAGCAACACCCTTAACTAACGACCCAGGTGCGGATAAAAGGAATGACAGAAAAACCAGAGTCAAAAAACTAGTAACCACTAGAGGGAGCAAAAAGTAAATTCACAACAATTCTCGCATAGCAGCATGTTCAGGCACAGACAGATTAAATAAACGACCCTTAGGGTATTTACTACCCGGAATCAAAT
The DNA here is from genome assembly GCF_051348905.1 of Ranitomeya variabilis. Taxonomy (NCBI): domain Eukaryota; kingdom Metazoa; phylum Chordata; class Amphibia; order Anura; family Dendrobatidae; genus Ranitomeya; species Ranitomeya variabilis. Next base: position 474,293,577 of record NC_135235.1, on the reverse strand, counting down.
CTATGGCACAATCGCACTCCCGGTGCGGAGGTAATGAACCAAGCTTAGGTTCTTCAAAAACGTCACGAAATTCAGTCAAGAATTCAGGAATCTCAGAGGGAATAGATGATGAAATGGAAACCACAGGTACGTCCCCATGCGTCCCCTTACATCCCCAGCTTAACACAGACATAGCTTTCCAGTCAAGGACTGGGTTATGAGATTGCAGCCATGGCAATCCAAGCACCAACACATCATGTAGGTTATACAGCACAAGAAAGCGAATAATCTCCTGATGATCCGGATTAATCCGCATAGTTACTTGTGTCCAGTATTGTGGTTTATTACTAGCCAATGGGGTGGAGTCAATCCCCTTCAGGGGTATAGAGTTTCAAGAGGCTCCAAATCATACCCACAGCGTTTGGCAAAGGACCAATCCATAAGACTCAAAGCGGCGCCAGAGTCGACATAGGCATCCGCGGTAATAGATGATAAAGAACAAATCAGGGTCACAGATAGAATAAACTTAGACTGTAAAGTGCCAATTGAAACAGACTTATCAAGCTTCTTAGTACGCTTAGAGCATGCTGATATAACATGAGTTGAATCACCGCAATAGAAGCACAACCCATTTTTTCGTCTTAAATTCTGCCGTTCACTTCTGGACAGAATTCTATCACATTGCATATTCTCTGGCGTCTTCTCAGTAGACACCGCCAAATGGTGCACAGGTAAGCGCTCCCGCAGATGCCTATCGATCTGGATAGCCATTGTCATGGACTCATTCAGACCCGCAGGCACAGGGAACCCCACCATAACATCCTTAATGGCATCAGAGAGACCCTCTCTGAAATTCGCCGCCAGGGCGCACTCATTCCACTGAGTAAGCACAGCCCATTTACGGAATTTCTGGCAGTATATTTCAGCTTCGTCTTGCCCCTGAGATAGGGACATCAAGGCCTTTTCCGCCTGAAGCTCTAACTGAGGTTCCTCATAAAGCAACCCCAAGGCCAGAAAAAACGCATCCACATTGAGCAACGCAGGATCCCCTGGAGCCAATGCAAAAGCCCAATCCTGAGGGTCGCCCCGGAGCAAGGAAATCACAATCCTGACCTGCTGAGCAGGATCTCCAGCAGAGCGAGATTTCAGGGACAAAAACAACTTGCAATTATTTTTAAAATTTTGAAAGCAAGATCTATTCCCCGAGAAAAATTCAGGCAAAGGAATTCTAGGTTCAGATATAGGAACATGAACAACAAAATCTTGTAAATTTTGAACTTTCGTGGTGAGATTATTCAAACCTGCAGCTAAACTCTGAATATCCATTTTAAACAGGTGAACACAGAGCCATTCCAGGATTAGAAGGAGAGAGAGAGAGAGAAAGGCTGCAATATAGGCAGACTTGCAAGAGATTCAATTACAAGCACACTCAGAACTGAAGGGAAGGGGAAAAAAAAAAAAAAAAATCTTCAGCAGACTTCTCTTTGACCTCCTTTCTCTGTCAATTAATTTAACCCTTTTTGGCCGGTCAAACTGTTATGGTTCTCAATGGCAAGAGAACATAGCCCAGCAAACATAAGTACTAGCTCTTGGAAGGATGGAAACTAAACTGACCATGAACTAAACCTGCCGCACAACTAACAGTAGCCGGGTAGCGTTGCCTACGTTTTTATCCCTAGACGCCCAGCGCCGGCCGGAGGACTAACTAATCCTGGCAGAGGAAAATATAGTCCTGGCACACCTCTAGAGAAATTTCCCCGATAGGCAGACAGAGGCCCCCACATATATTGGCGGTGATTTTAGATGAAATGACAAACGTAGTATGAAAATAGGTTTAGCAAAATTGAGGTCCGCTTACTAGATAGCAGGAAGACAGAAAGGGCACTTTCATGGTCAGCTGAAAACCCTATCAAAATACCATCCTGAAATTACTTTAAGACTCTAGTATTAACTCATAACATCAGAGTGGCAATTTCAGATCACAAGAGCTTTCCAGACACAGAAACGAAACTACAGCTGTGAACTGGAACAAAATGCAAAAACAAACGAGGACAAAAGTCCAACTTAGCTGGGAGATGTCTAGCAGCAGGAACATGCACAGAAAGGCTTCTGATTACAATGTTGACCGGCATGGAAGTGACAGAGGAGCAAGGTTAAATAGCGACTCCCACATCCTGATGGAAACAGGTGAACAGAGGGGATGATGCACACCAGTTCAATTCCACCAGTGGCCACCGGGGGAGCCCAAAATCCAATTTCACAACAATGTACTTAATAATTTTCTTTATATGTACTTAACCTTTGTATGTTAAAATATACAAAAGTGTACGCACTCACACTATTCAATCATACTACTCCTATAATTTTGTACTTTAAAATAAAATTGCGTTATATCACAAGCAGTAGCCTTCTATAAAGCCGTATCCAAACCTTAGTGTTAAAAAAAACTTGGCACTACAGTGGTCCGCCTATAAATTCTAACCAGCAAAGGCTAAACAGACAGCTGCGGGCTGATATTAACCCCTTAGGCTAGTTTCACACTAGCGTTAACTGCAATACGTCGCAAATGCGTCGTTTTGCCGAAAATACGCATCCAGCAAAAGTTCTTGCTGGATACGTTTTTTCGTCATAGACTAACATTAGCGACGCATTTGCGACGCATTGCCAAACGTCGCGTCCGTTTTGCGACGCTTGGGCGTTTGGTAGCGGACCGTCGGGAGAAAAAAACGTTTTTTGCTCCCGACGGTCCACTTTTTCCGACCGCACATGCGCGGCCGGAACTCCGCCCCCACCTCCCCGCACTTCCCCGCACCTCACAATGGGGCAGCGGATGCGTGGGAAAAATGCATCCGCAGCCCCCGTTGTGCGGCGGAGACCACCCTAGCGTCGGGAACGTCGGCCCGACGCACAGCGACGGGTTGTTCCCGACGCTAGTGTGAAACTAGCCTTAACGACCAGAGTTATTTTTGGTTTTGCATTTTCATTTTTTGCTCCCTTTCTTCCCAGAGCCATAGCTTTTTTATTTTTTGGTCAAAATGGCCATGTCAGGGCTTGTTTTTTGCAGGACGAGTTGTACTTTTGAACGACACCATTGGTTTTAACATATTTTGTACTGGAAAACAGGAAAAAAAAATTCCAAGTGCGGTTTGCAGTGAAATTGCAAAAAATGTGCAAACCCACAGTTGTTTTTTGGATTTTTTTTTTTTTACCATGTTCACTACATGCTAAAACTGACTTGCCAGTATGATTCTCCAGGTCATTAAGAGTTCATAGACAAACATGTCTAGGTTTTTTTTTATTTAAGTGGTGAAAAAAAGTAAAAAAAAAAATTGCGCCATTTTCCGATACCCGTAGCGCCTCCATTGGGTTTGGTGAGGGCTTATTTTTTGCGTGCTAAGCCGACATTTTCAATTATACCATTTTGGTGCAGATATGTTCTTTGGTTCTTGTTACGCCGTTTAGTGATCGGATTAATTCTTTATATTGATAGATCTGGGGATTCTGAACGCGGCGATACCAAATATTTGTATGTTTGATTTTTTTTTTATTGTTTTATTTTGATTAGGGCAAAAGGGGGGTGATTTGAACTTTTATATTTTTTTTTATTTTTTTTTACTTTTGGCATGCTTCAATAGTCCCATGGGAGACTAGAAGCTGCCATAATCCGATCGGCTCTGCTATACACAGGCGATGATCAGATCGCCTGTATGTAGCAGAATTGCTCACTTGCTATGAGCACCGACCACAGGACGGAGCTCATAGCAATCCGGCAGTGACAACCATGTAGGTCTGCTGGAGACCTCTGGTTGTCATGCCAACCCATCGGTGACCCACGATCACGTGATGGCGTCATCGATAGGCGGGATTTCCGGTGTACTTGCCGGAAGCGGGCGTTGAATGCTGCTGCCAGAGATTGACAGCGGCAAACTAGTTAGATCACGATTCCACCGGCAGCTGTTAGAGGCAGGGCTGCCATCAGGGCATTACTGCCCTGACTGAAGTATGGGGCCCGGTGGGCAGAGGGGAACCGCATTGGGCCCTGTCTCTACTGCTCATTGGGCCCCAGCCGCAGGCTTCTGCCAGTGCAGTAACTGAACCTACAGTACAGACCAAAAGTTTGGAGACACCTTCTCATTTAAAGATTTTTCTGTATTTTCATGACTATGAAAATTGTACACTCACACTGAAGGCATCAAAACTATGAATTAACACATGTGGAATTATATACTTAACAAAAAAGTGTGAAACAACTGAAATTATGTCTTATATTCTAGGTTCTTCAAAGTAGCCACCTTTTGCGTTGATGATTGCTTTGCGCACTCTTGGCATTCTCTTGATGAGCTTCAAGAGGTAGTCACCGGGAATGGTCTTCCAACAATCTTGAAGGAGTTCCCAGAGATGCTTAGCACTTGTTGGCCCTTTTGCCTTCACTCTGCGGTCCAGCTCACCCCAAACCATCTCGATTGGGTTCAGGTCTGGTGACTGTGGAGGCTAGGTCATCTGGCGTAGCACCCCACCACTCTCCTTCTTGGTCAAACAGCCCTTACACAGACTCGAGGTGTGTTTGGGGTCATTGTCCTGTTGAAAAAGAAATGATGATCCAACTAAACGCAAACCGGATAGAATAGCATGCCGCTGCAAGATGCTGCGGTAGCCATGCTGGTTCAGTATGCCTTCAATGTTGAATAAATCCCCAATAGTGTCACCAGCAAAGCACCCCCACAGCATCACACCTCCTCCTCCATGCTTCACGGTGGGAACCAGGCATGTAGAGTCCATCCATTTGGACTCATCAGACCAAAGCACAGGTTTCCACTGGTCTAATGTCCATTCCTTGATTTCTTTAGCCCAAACAAGTCTCTTCTGCTTGTTGCCTGTCCTTAGCAGTGGTTTCCTAGCAGCTATTTTACCATGAAGGCCTGCTGCACAAAGTCTCCTCTTAACAGTTATTGTAGAGATGTGTCTGCTGCTAGAACTCAGTGTGGCATTGACCTGGTCTCTAATCTGAGCTGCTGTTAACCTGCGATTTCTGAGGCTGGTGACTCGGATAAACTTATCCTCAGAAGCAGAGGTGACTCTTGGTCTTCCTTTCCTGGGGCGGTCCTCATGTGAGCCAGTTTCTTTGTAGCGCTTGATGGTTTTTTGCCACTGCACTTGGGGACACTTTCAAAGTTTGCCCAATTTTTCGGACTGACCGACCTTCATTTCTTAAAGTAATGATGGCCACTCGTTTTTTCTTTACTAAGGCTACTTTCACACTAGCGTCGTGCACTGCACGTCGCTATGCGACGTTGCGGCGCACCGACGCTAGCTGTGAATGCGCCGCACAACGGGGGCAGCAGATGCAGTTTTCCAACGCATCCGCTGCCCCATTGTGAGGTGTGGGGAGGAGGGGGCGGAATGCGCATGCGCGGTCGGAAATGCTGCAGACGACGCACCAAAAAACGTTACAAGCAACGTTTTTTGGTGGCGACGGTCCGACGCAACACGACGCAACCGTCGCACGACAGTTGCGACGTGTGGCAATGCGTCGCTAATAAAAGTCTATGGAGAAAAAACGCATCCTGCAAGCACTTTTCCAGGATGCGTTTTTTCTGCAAAACGACACATAGCGACGTGCAGTGCACGACGCTAGTGTGAAAGTAGCCTTAGCTGCTTTTTCTTGCCATAATACAAATTCTAACAGTCTATTCAGTAGGACTATCAGCTGTGTATCCACCAGACTTCTGCTCAACACAACTGATGGTCCCAACCCCATTTTTAAGGTAAGAAATCCCACTTATTAAACCTGACAGGGCACATCTGTGAAGTGAAAACCATTCCCAGTGACTACCTCTCGAAGCTCATCAAGAGAATGCCACGAGTGTGCAAAGCAGTCATCAAAGCTAAAGGTGGCTACTTTGAAGAACCTAGAATATAAGACATAATTTCAGTTGTTTCACACTTTTTTGTTAAGTATATAATTCCACATGTGTTAATTCATAGTTTTGATGCCTTCAGTGTGAATGTACAATTTTCATAGTCATGAAAATACAGAAAAATCTTTAAATGAGAAGGTGTGTCCAAACTTTTGGTCTGTACTGTACATCCGAGACGCAGGTTCAGTGAAACTCTATTGCCATGTGGGCCCACACGGCAATAGTTAAAAACCGCCAGCCTTTCAGAGGCTGGGAGCTGATGTCAACGTGCACCTCACTGATGTATTACGTCATTGTCATTCACCGGTGAGTGCGCTCTTGAACTGCAAGGAGGGATCATCGCTGCAGGAGTGCAGCCAGGTAAAGAGAGAGGTTTTTTTTTAATTTTTATTGAAAGCAATACGGGGGCAGGATGGGAGACCTGGTGGCAGGATGGGAGACACAGGTGGCAGGATGGGAGACACAGGTGGCAGGATGGGAGACACGGGGCAGGATCATGGAGCAGGATGGAGACAGATGAGGCAGGATCGCGGGGCAGGATGGAGACAGAAGGGGCAGGATCACTGGGCAGGATGGAGACCGATGGGGCAGGATCACAGGGCAGGATTGAGACAGATGGGGCAGGATCATGGGGCAGTATGGAGACACATGGTGCAGGATCATAGGGCAGGTTGGAGACACATGGTGCAGGATCATGGGCAGGATGGATGCAATGGAAACAGATGGGGCAGGATCATGGGGCAGGATCATGAGATAGGTGGGGCAGGATCATGGGGCAGATGGGGCAGGATCATTGGACAGATGGGGCAGGATCATGGGAGAAATGAGGTAGGATCATGTGACAGATTTTATTATTTTTATACATCTTTATAGCGCCATTTATTCCATGGTGCTTTACATGTGAACGGGGCAAATATAGATAAGTACAATAAACATGAGTAAAACAAATTCGGAGTTCACATCTCAGTGTTCGGCTCGAGCGAGCAGGCAGTGCGGGTTGCTGTTATCTGCACGTATGCTAATGAGTAAAACAAAGCATACACAAGTACAGGAGGAGAGAGGACCCTGCCTGGGGCTCACAGTCTATAGGGGATGGGTAAGGATACACTAGGAGAGGGTAGAGCTGGTCATGCGGCGGTTCAGTAGACTGAGGATCACTGCAGGTTGTAGGCTTGTTGGAAGAGGTGGGTCTTCAGGTTCCTATTGAAGGTTTCCGTGGTAGGCGATAGCCTGATGTGTTGGGGTAGAGAGTTCCAGAGTATAGGGGAAGCACGGGAGAAGTCTTGGATTCGGTTGTGGGAGGAAGAGATGAGAGAGGAGTATAGAAGGAGATCATGAGACGATCGGTGGTTGCGTGTAGGTAGGTACCGGGAGACCATGTCACAGATGTATGGAGGAGTCAGGTTGTGAATGGCTTTGTATGTCATTGTTAGTGTTTTGAACTGTATCCTCTGGGCAATAGGAAGCCAGAGGGGGCAGGATTTCCTCTGTATAACAGCACTTATGGTAATATTAGTATTGTGTTTTTTTATTAATGACCATTATTGTAGTATTCAGTCACTATGTGCCCGTAATTTGTTGTCCGGCCATGGTGTGGTGGTATTTGTTCCTTGTATGTGCTATTTGGTCACTATGTGGTGGTAATATGTGGTCTGGTCATGGTGTGGTGGTATTTGTTCCTTGTATGTGCTATTTGGTCACTATGTGGTGGTAATATGTGATCTGGACATGGTGCGGTGGTATTTGTCCCTTGTATGTGATATTATTCGGTCACTGTCTTGGGTCTTGGTAATATGTGGTCTGGACATGGTGTGGGGGGTATTTGTTCCTTGTATGTGGTATTATAGGTCACTATGTGGTGGTAATATGGTGTCTGATCCTGGTGCGGTGGTATTTGTCTTTTGTATGTGATATTATTGGTCATTTTAAAAATTGAAAAATAAATAAAAAATATACCTAAACTGTATTGCATATTTTAACAAATGATTACTAGGATAGAGTAGAGTAGAGCTCGGCCAAAAGAGTCTACCTTGTCATTTTGGCGGCTTAAAAAAATCTTTTGGCTAAAGCAAAAGCTGCTGGCTATATGTGTGATCTGGTGATGGGAACTGTTAATGTGTGATAGGTGAGAAGTGGAGTTTTTCCAAAACAGAGCTGTGGGGCTGTGGCCAGTTCGAGGGGTGGAGTCTTAAGGGGGCCCCGAAAATTTTGCCAGTATGGGGCCCCGAAATTCCTTGTGGCAGCCCTGGTTAGAGGCCAATGTCAGCTGTTCAAAACGCCAGCGCCTGAGCGGAAGAATTGTGACAGAGGTGTCTATAAGATGCCCCATTACTAACCCCATAGTTATATTGTTAAAAAAAAAACAGCCAGAATTAAGTAATTTAATTGAAAGGAAAACACAGACTCCTTTATTTGAAATAACCAATCCCACCCTCCTTTACCTATTTATTAGTGTAAAATTAAAAATAAAACAACCACCATATTACTCACCTGTCAGGCAATAATCCATTTGTCCCACGCCGTAATCTATCTCTGCTTCATCTGGATGCCTTGCTGAACTGTGGCATGATGCAACTGATCAGCTTGGCACCCAGGAGTGACTGAGCTGAGCGTTTGAGTGCAACTTCAATGACCTGAGGTGACGTCATTGAGACTACTGTAGGTCACTGAAGCTGCGGTTCCCAAGGACACCTCATTGTGAGTGGCCCGATGAACTGTGGTGACCTCAGTGTGAAAATTCTCACTGTGTTATAGGTGACATGATGAAGGTTAGCACAGATCATCGGCCTGGTTACACTGAACTGAACAGCTGGCAGTGACCGGCGATAACCTATATGACATTACCACTTGACACTAAAGCTGCGCCCCAAGCTCAGCTCAGTGTGTCTTGGATTTATGGCTGAGCAGTGTCATCTTGCCACTGCTCAGCCATGTAATACAGATATAGCAGAGCTGCACTGCTTCGTGGGGCAAATGGATTGTTGCCGGACAGGGGTGGAATGTTTTATTTCATTTTTACAGTAATGGGAATATTAGGGTGGGGTGTGTTTATTTCAATTAAAGGATTTTATTCTGACTGTGTATTTTTGTAGAATATGATTATGGGATTAGTAATGGGGGAGTCTTATAGACACCTCTCCATTACTAACCCCTGAGCTTGATGTCGCTGACAAAACAAAGTTGAAATTGTTGAACCCTATTACCCCACTTGCCACTGCACAGGGCAAGTGGGAAGAGCGAGACTAAGTGAAAGATTTGGGGCATCTTATAGATGCGCTATTTCTGGGCGGCTGAGGGCGGATGTTGGTAGCCTGGCATGGGGGGGGACAATATCCCTGGCCCCTTCCCAGGCTATTAATATCAACCCACAGTTGTCTGTTTAGCCTTTGCTGGTTAGAATTTATAAGGGGACCTTACATTTTTTTTTCTGGGGTTCCTCGTAAACTAACTAGTAAAGGCAAACAGCTGTGAGCTGTTATTAATAGCCTGAGAACCTTTTGGGATATTGTCCTCTTTCTCAGACTAGTAACATCAGCCCTCAGTGGTGGCCTTTCTCTCTGCTGGTTATTAAAATTATGCGGGAGCCCACGACAATTTTTAGTATGGCTTTTCCCATGCGCCGGTACGTGTCACACTGATTACACACGGATATGTTCCTGCATCTAAGGCAGAGAGTTGACTTATGATGGGTATGGTCCATCATAAGACGTTAAGGGGTTAAAGGGAAGCTGTCAGCATGTTTCTACATATGGAAACAGTGGTATTGCTGTATAGGTTTTTGAAAGAAACTGTCCAAGTGCATTGACACCCTCCCCAGTGCAGTTCCAACCTGATTTGCATATGGCTTCTATGCTAGATTTCTCACTACTGACACATGGGATCTCTGTTGGGGGAGAAGTGCTGTAAAATCATGAAGGCATGACTCTATATGAGAGTCCATCTGCAGTAAATGTTGGCTGTAACATACCCTTGTGCAGTGCCAGGGATGGCAGCTAAACACCTCACATGCTGTGGTTGTGGCCTGGTTTCCATGTTAGTCTTCCATGTAAAAGATGTAAAGGAGACTCCTTGTCAATGTAAGGTCACATTCATATAAGTGGATGAAAACTTGTCTGATTTTCATCCTTATGGTGTTCCATATGTCTGTTTTTCGCATCCACAATTAAAAAAAATAGTACCGTAATAAAAAAAAATCAGTTTCCTATACAATGGATCTGTTAAAAACAGGTGGTGTGCATATGGCATCCATTATTTTTTTGTATTAGGTCTATGTGAAAGTCTCATCCTAAAAGGCAAAACTGCTCATACTCATCTGCGAGGAAAACGCCCAAGTGCAATACGATAAAATCACCAATGTTAAGCTATGAGTCCCAGCTCATCTGTGATAGTCCTTGTATCTCGGACGAGACCTGCCAACGCAAGTCAATGGGCATGATAAAAAAAAACAAAAAAAAAAACGCACTGCAACAAAAATTTTGTCCACAACTGCCAGGAAAATTGTTCGGGATGCAAAGAAAAACCCACAAATAACATCAGCTGAAATACAGGACTCTCTGAAAACTAGCGGTGTGGCTGTTTCAAGATGCACAGTAAGGAGGCACCTGAAGAAAAATGGGCTACATGGTCAAGTCACCAGAAGAAAGCCATTACTGCTCAAATGCCACAAAGTATCTCGCCTACAAAAAATTGAACTTTTTGGCCACAACCATAAACGTTACATTTGGAGAGAGATCAACAAGGCCTATGATGAAAGGAACACCATTCCTACTGTAAAGCACAGAGGTGGATCACTGATGTTTTGGGGGATGTGTGAGCTACAGTGGCACAGGAAACTTGGTCAAAGTTGAAAGAAAGATGAATGCAGCACGTTATCAGCAAATACTGGAGGCAAATTTGCACTCATCAGCCCTGACGCTTCGCATGGGATGCACTTGGATGTTCCAATATGACAACGATCCAAAACACACAAGGCCAAGTCAGCCTGTCATTGGCTACAGCAGAACAAATGGAAGGTTCTGGAGTGGGAGTGGCCATCTCAGTCTCCTGACCTCAATATCATTGAGTCACTCTGGGGAGATCTCAAGCGCGCAGTTCATGCTAGACAGCCCAGGAATTTACAGGAACTGGAGGCTTTTTGCCAAGAAGAGTGGGCAGCTTTATCATCTGAGAAAACAAAGAACCTCATCCACAACTACCACAAAAGACTTCAATATGTCATTGATGTTAAAAGGGGCAATTCACGGTATTACGAAATGGGCTATGTGAACTTTTGATCAGGGTCATTTGGATGTTTTGGGTTGTCATGATTTAAAAGGGAAGGTGCCACCAGTTTTCTTGTAGTTTTTTTTTTTTTTGCGAAATTAAGTTTAAAATAGTAATTAAAATGTATTAATGCAATGTTAGCACTGTTTGCAAACATTTCTATATGAAAAATATTATATATTTTCTTACAAATATATACACTGCTCAAAAAAATAAAGGGAACACAAATCGCACATCCTAGATATCACTGAATCAAATATTTTAGTTGTAAATCTTTATTCATTACATAGTGGAATGTGTTGGGAAGAATAAAACCTAAAAATGTTCAACATAAACCACAACTAATATCCCACGGAGGTCTGGAGTTGGAATGATGCTGAAAATCAAAGTGGAAAATGAAGTTACAGGCTGATCAGTAACAACTCTGCTGGCATCACGGCATGGCCTCTCATCTCTCACACTATCTTACCCACTGCTCCAGGTCATGTTGTGGTTTCTGTTTCTTGCCAGCTTCATAATCTGTGGTGCCTCTGCTCTCTGCATGCTTCCTGGCTGTGTGCATAGGTGGCGGCGCCTGAACACTCTGGTTCTTATAGGAATCAGGTGCACCTGTTTAATCTGTTCCTGACCAAGAGGCCTCCAGTATTTAGTGCAGCTCCACCCAGTGGACTGAGCCTGTGCAATGTGTTAGCTCAGTTTGTGTTTAGCTTCTGAGTTGCCAGGCCTTGCTCTATGTTACTCCCTCTCTAGAGGCTTTTCTCCTTGCCTTTATCTTGTTTGTCCGCCCTCCAGGAGGCAGAATATCCTGGTCCCTGTGTCTTTGTTCTTGTACCTTGTCTTGTTCCATTACCTTGTCTGAACTTTGTCCTACCTCTGTCTCCTTGTCTGTGGCTTCCTTCCCTGCTTTGTCTTTCCTTGCATCCTTATGCTCTGCACTCTTGCGGGTCTTGTGACTTGCCTGTGCTCCGCTCTCTTGCAGCTTTACCTCTGCTCCGCACTCCTGCGGTTTTGCTCCGTTCTACTCTGCTCTGCTCCTGTTGCTGCAGGAATCTCTTGCTGCAGCTCCTCTCCACATTCCTTGTGGCCCAGCTCTGCTTAGCTTCTGCTGATGCAGTAATCTCTTGCTGCAGCTCCTCTCCGCACTCCTTGCAGTTCCGCTCTGCTTAGCTTCTGCAGAAATCTCTTGCTGCAGCTCCTCTCTGCATTCCTTGCGGTTCCGCTCTGCTTAGCTTTTGTTGCTGTGCTATCTCTTGCTGCCCTTCCGCTCCTATCTGCAGCCTTGCACTTCTCTTCCTGTGTGAACAGGTCCCAACCTGTTCCTTCATACTCCTTTCCTTCATACTTCATATCCATACCTGCATCTCCCGTGTGAACAGGTCCCAACCTGTTTTTTCATACTCCTTTCCTGCCAGCCCTGTGTCTCTGCCATTCCTGCCAGCCCTGTGTCTCTGCCTTTCCTGCCAGCCCTGTGTCTCTGCCTTTCCTGCCAGCCCTGTGTCTCTGCCTTTCCTGCCAGCCCTGTGTCTCTGCCTTTCCTGCCAGCCCTGTGTCTCTGCCTTTCCTGCCAGCCCTGTGTCTCTGCCGTTCCTGCCAGCCCTGTGTCTCTGCCGTTCCTGCCAGCCCTGTGTCTCTGCCAGCCCTGTCAAAACAAACATTATTATTATTATTTCTGGTATTGGTTCAATTACTAGCAATCTTTCCCATTACATAGACCTTTTTCTCCAGAAGTATGTCATGAGATTGGACTCCTATCTGAAGGGTTCATCTCATCTCATTGATTCCCTTCTTAAGTTAGCACCTACCCCAAACTGTTTTTTAATTACGATGGATGTTCAAGCCCTCTATACAAATATTCCCCATGATAGGGGCATAGAGGCAGTACAACAATTTCTTGTAGATGATTCTTCATTACACCCCAATCAAAGGGACTTTATACTCAATGCCATTCGATTTGTACTTTATAACAACATTTTCTCTTTCGAACATGTTTTCTACCGCCAGGTCAGGGGCTGCGCGATGGGGACGAGATTCGCCCCCAGTTATGCAAATTTATTTATGGGGGCATTTGAGTCCGTGTTCATCGCGCAGTCCCCACGGACGTGTGATAAATTAGTGTTTTATCGATGACCTTTTCATAATTTGGACTGGTACGGAGGGGGAGTTGCTTGATTTTATTTCTGATCTGAATAAAAATTCCTGGGGTCTAAATTTCACCGCCAACATCTCCAACACGTCCATTCAGTTTTTGGACTTGATGGTACTGGTTGATGAATCTGGCATTTTTTCCACTATGACACACTTCAAGGAAGTGGATGTGAACAGCTATTTAAGCTTTAACAGCGGCCATCTTCCTAGGTGGATACAGAATGTTCCATATGGGCAGTACTGGTGAATACGTAAGAATTGTACTCGGGACTCAGATTTCTGTAAAGGGGCCAAGATCTTGGATCAGAGGTTCCAACAAAAAGGATACCCAAGGAAACTTGTTAATGATGCATTTTTGAAGGCCAAAACTCTAACTCAGACGGACTGTATCAATAGGATTAAGGAGAAAGCAACTTTGCCCCCACATGATATTGCATTTGGCAGATGGAGCTTGGTGACCACCTTCAACCAGTCTCATGGTATGATTAAAAGGCTCCTGTAAAAATATTGGCCCATCCTTAAAGGAGACCCAGTTCTATCCAGACATATCCCCTCAAACCCCAGAACTATATTTCGGAGGAATCGTACACTACGCAACCTCATTGCACCGAGCAACACCACTCTGAGACCAGGTCCTTCCACCTCCTTAGGACCTTTGAACCCTGGCTGTTTTCCGTGTAAAGCCCCAAGATGTCTTTGCTGTACCTCCATCCTTAATGGGGTAACTCATTTTAAATCCAATGTTACAGGCACTTCGTACAAGATTAATTTTCATTTAAACTGCCAATCCACATATGTGGTTTACCTGTTGGAATGTGGGTGCGGCCTGCAATATGTAGGCCGAACCATACAAACAAAGCATTGCCAAAACATTCGCAATGGCTTTCTCCTGCACAGCCTTTCAAAACATTTTTTAACAGCGCACCATAAGGATCTTAAAACGCTAAAATTAATTATTATCAATCATATACCTGACTCTGTGGCGTAACGTTTTAATAGTCTTGTGAATCGTGAGAGTTTTTGGATTTTTAAGCTCGGTACATTAACCCCTGAGGGGCTTAACTTAATGATTGAGAAAGTAGCTAGATAAGAGTCGTAATTATTGAGCACGTAATTTTTTGTCTATATAGGTGTAGATTCATAATGACTTTTATATTATTTTTTTATCTGTGATATGGTTTTAATTATATATAAATAAAATAAAAAAGAAAATCTCTTGTTTTATGATTTTAATGTTATATTTGAATCTATGCGATTACATTTATCAGTGGTTGCTCTTTTTTTTTTTTTTTCTATGTGAATGTTCCTTTAAATTTGTAAATCTGTGAACAGCGTTGTGATTGGCTGTCTATTGTTTAAATACTGCCTTCCTGTTCCCATTAATAAACTCCCACCTGAAGAAGACGGTGTTTACCGTCGAAACGCGTTGTGGTAAACTACATATGTTGTCTGAGTTTCCTTCAGCGCTCCTGGGACTGATTTCTGTTTGACATCTGCCAGCCCTGTGTCTCAGCCGAGCCAGCCTACTTGTCTGAGTTTCATCCGTGCTCATCTGCCAGTCCTGCCTGATGCCCGCACCAGTCCTAGTGTTCCGGTTCTCCAAGTGGGATCAGCAGCCACAGCCCGACACCACCCTGGGGTAGCACCTGGCAGCTGCCTGCCGCACAAGCCTGGCCTCACCATCAGAGGCTCCAGTGAAAAGCAAGACAGCTGTCATAGTCACGCCCCTTCCAGGTTAGTCTGGTTCGTGGCACAGTGGGGCCACAAACCCCCTTGGCTCACGCCCATCAGTCAGGGCGTGAGCGTGACATGATCCAACTTCAGTGGAAATGCCTCAAGACAAGGAAATGATGCTCAGTAGTGTGTGTGGCCTCCAAGTGCCTGTATGACCTCCCTACAACGCCTGGGCATGCTCCTGATGAGGCGGCAGATGGTCTCCTGAGGGATCTCCTCCCAGACCTGGACTAAAGCATCCGCCATCTCCTGGACAGTCTGTGGTCCCAGATGTGTTCAAATGGGTTCAGGTCTGGGAACGGGCGGGCCAGTCCATAGCTTCAATGCCTTCATCTTGCAGGAACTGCTGACACTCCAGCCACATGAGGTCTGGCATTGCCTGCACTGGGAGGGACCCAGGGCCAACCGCACCAGCATATGGTCTCACATGGGGTCTGAGGATCTCATCTCGGTACCTAATGGCAGTCTGGCTACCTCTGGCGAGCACATGGAGGGCTGCTGTGCGGCCCTCCAAAGAAATGCCACGCCAAACCATTACTGACCCACTGCCAAACCGGTCATGCTGAAGGATGTTGCAGGCAGCAGATCGCTCTCCATGGTGTCTACAGACTCTGTCATGTCAGTCACATGTGCTCATTGTGAACCTTCTTTCATCTGTAAAGAGCACAGGGCACCAGTGGCGAATTTGCCAATCCTGGTGTTCTGTGGCAAATGCCAAGCGTCCTGCACGGTGTTGGGCTGTGAGCACAACCCCCATCTGTGGACGTCGGGCACTCAGACCATCCTCATGGAGTCGGTTTCTACCTGTTTGTGCAGACATATGCACATTTGTGGCCTGCTGGAGGTCATTTTGCAGGGCTCTGGCAGTGCTCCTCCTGTTCCTGCTTGCATAAAGACTGAGGTAGTGGTCCTGCTGCTGGGTTGTTGCCCTCCTACGGCCCCCTCCACGTCTTCTGGTGTACTAGCCTGTCTCCTGGTAGCGCCTCTAGCCTCTGAACACTACGCTGACAGACACAGCAAACCTTCTTGCCACAACTCGCATTGATGTGCCATCCTGGATGAGCTGCACTACCTGAGCCACTTGTGTGGGTTGTAGAGTCCGTGTGAAAGCACAACCAACATTCAAAAGTGACCAAAACATCAGCCAGAAAGCATTGGTACTGAGATGTGGTCCCCACCTGAAGAACCACTCCTTTATTGAGTGTGTCTTGATAATTGCCAATAATTTCCATCTGTTGTTTATTCCATTTGCACAACAGCATGTGAAATTGATTGTCAAACAGTGTTGCTTCCTAAGTGGACAGTTTTATATATATTTACATAGATAAATGGATAGAAGAAAAGCCAGCAATTTATCTGCCGCGTACAGTAAAATCACACTGACAGGTTAGAATATAATAGATGGAATAGATATATACACATAGGATATATAGATGTCAATGACACATATATAATTAGTACAGTGCTTGTGTAGCTTACTGTGCATGTATTTTATTACAGAATAAATTATGTTCTGAAAAATATGGCGTGGGGTCTCCCGACATTTTATTAATCAGCAGAGGGAAAGCAGATGGCTGGGGGCTGATGTTTATAGCCTGGGAAGGGGGCAATACGCATGGAGCTTCCCATGCTATTAATATTAGCTCACAGCTGTATACTTAGCCTTTACTGGTTATTAAATATGGGTACCCCCACAAAAAAATATGACATAGGGTCCCTATATGAGAAAGTTCTCACGCTCGCTGTGCCGTCAGAAAGGTCATTGGAGACCAGAGCCAATGAACTCAGTTGAACTCAATGACGTCAGTGCCGAACTCCGATGACCTTTCTGACGTCAGTGAGGTGAAACAAGTTCATTTGATATGAACTCTGCTCAACTTTAGCATGTCACCGCGAGTTGCTGAGCAAGCATGGGCAGCTCAGTGTCTCTGCTGGATGACAGGCTGTATAGACACATCATGTAACAAGGCAGCCTGCCATCTAGATGTAGCAGGGCTAGACGCGTCGCGGGCCAATTGGATTATTTTCTCATTGAACAGGTGAGGAATATGGTTGCCTGAAGTTCCATGGGTAGTACCTCCTTTCGAGGCTATAAACATCTGCCCCCACCTGTTGGTTTTCCCTCTGCTTGTTAATAAAATTTAGGGGGATCCCACGCCATTTTTTGCAGACAATCATTTATGGAGTAATAAAACACATGTACAGTAAGCTGCACATGCAAAGTATTATATATCTCACTCACATATCTCTATCTATCTGTAGCTATCCATATATATATATATTTATTTTTTTTTCTTTGAAAACTGTGTAAATGATAGAGAATTACTCTATGTAAAAGTTCATGTTAAAATGCATTGCAGTCAGATGTCATTTGGATGTTATGTACTAAAAATCGCATTGTACACTCAAGAAAATCTCCGATGGGCCCTGGGGCCTTGGCGGGCCCCCGAGCAGGATGTAAAGGTGGCCCGCTGGTGTCAACTGAATGTGCGTCCTCGGATGCACATTCATTTGGAAAGCATTGCGCTGTTGTAATAGGCCGCTGTCCTCGCAGAGAATTGGCGCATGACAGTGACATCACCAGTGTATGATGTCACTGTCATGCAGCACCTGCGACGAGCGCACTCACGTTAGTCGCCGGCCTCTGCTAGGTCAGCTGCCATTTTAACTTGAACACACCTGAACTAAGGAGGGGACACTGCGCTGGCGCCAGGAACACAGGTAGGTAAGAGAGGTTTGTTTTTTTTTTTTACTTCTGTCACTGTGGATGCGGCATGATGCTGGGGCCAGAGGAAGGGACAGGCCCTGGCTCTGCCTCCTTGATCCCTGACTATGACCCCAGAAGGGTGTGATGACATGGAAAGAGGGATGACTAGTCAGGGGCAACAAGTCAAAGCCCCCATTAGCATAGCAAACAGGGACACTATACAGTAAATGTTTTTTTTATACCTCGTTTTTACGGAAAAAACGTTATACAGGGCTGCTTAGGCTGGGAATTTACTCATAAATAAGTGAATGCTGCTGGGTCGGAAGGCATGGAGAACTGACAGGTTCTTTTTAATTACTGTATGGAGGCCAGAATGAGGAACAAACATTTAGTTTATGGTGACAAGTGGGGGACATTATTACTGCTGTAATATAATTAACTTTTTTGGAGATTGTTTGCCCTGTGGGGGAACAAAAGGGAGGTCCTGTTACTATGCAAGGCGGCACTATGTTGCTTTTTTTTCTTCATCTGGCATAGTGTAGAAGTTGGGAAATAAGTGGAGGATGTGCTCTAGAAGTGATCAGCTCTAAATGACTGTAATTTCCTGCAAAGATAAGTCCTGACAGAAAGAAGTGATGGCGGTCTGTGCCACATGAAGAAGAAAAGTGAAGATGAAGGACTTCACCTAGAGACGTCACTGGTGAGTCAATGTATCACATATACACGCACACTATATACAGAGCTCCTGTGTATAATATCACTGTGATTCCTGTATTACCTGTACACTATACGCAGAGCTCCTGTTTATAGTGTCACTGGTGATCCCTGTACACTATATAAAGAGCTCCTGTGTATAATTACACTGGTGATCACTGTATTACCTGTACACTGACACTATATACAGAGCTCCTGTGTGTAATGTCACTAGTGATCACTGTATTGTGTACACTGACAACATGTACAGAGCTCCTGTGTATAATGACACTAGCGATCACTGTATTACTTGTACATTATACACCATATACAGAGCTCCTGTGTATAATGTCACTAGTGATCACTGTATTACCTGTACACTGACACTATGTACAGAGCTCCTGTGTATAATGTCACTAGGGATCACTGTATTACCTGTACACTGACACTATATACAGAGCTCCTGTGTATAATGTCACTTGTGATCACTGTATTACCTGTACACTGACACTATATACAGAGCTCCTGTGTATAATGTCACTGGTGATCACTATATAACCTGCACAATGGCAGTAAATACAGAGCTCCTGTGTATAATGACACTTATGATAATATTAGTGTGATATTTATTTATGATCAAGTATTGTATTTGGTCACTTTGTGGTGGTACTATGTAGTCTGGTCACTTTGTGGCATTTATCCTCTGTATGTGATATTATTTGGTCACTATGTGGTGGTAATTTGTAGTCTGGTCACGGCATGATGGTATGTATCACTTATATGTAGTATTCAGTCACTATGTGGTGGTAACATGTAATCTGGTCACAGTGTGACAAGGGAAATATCCCTTGTATGTGGTAATATTCGGTCACAATGTGTTGGTAATATGTGGTCTGGTCACCTTGTGTCAGTATTTGTCCTCTGTATGTGGTATTCGGTCACTTTGTGGTGGTAATATGTTGTCTTGTCTCGGTGTGATGGTATTTATCCCTTGAATGTGGTATTCAGGCACTATATGGTGGTAATATGTGGCCTGTTCACATTGTGGCAGTATTTGTCCCTTGTATGTAGTGTTATTTGGTCACTATGTGGTAGAATATGTAGTCCATTCATTGTGTGGCAGTATTTCTCCCTCTTATGTGGTATTAGTATAAGAAAGTCCTTTAATGCCAACTACCGTAATTGTACATCCTAGTTATGGTGGTGCACACGGTAGATGTGCAGGAGTCGCCTGTGTGTTACAGTCGATGCTTCACTATAACCTGGATAACAGATATTTGCATATAGCTGTAGGGTGGGCCCCAGACACCCCAGTCTGACCCTATATGTGTGTGTATATTATATTTTATCTTGCACACTATAAACTATAAAAAAAGAAAATTAGAAAAACACAGCCAGAATAGGCGATTTCTTCATCTTGGCTTAAAAGGTATAAAAGTGCAAAATCTGTAATACATGTAGAAATTGCTACATTATATGTACCCCATGATGGTGCTATACAAACCTCATTCTACAAGTACAAAACCTCTGGGCTTCCAGAGTGATGTGAGGAAAACCAATGTATAGCACCATCATCATCATCATGATGTGCAGTGATGAGGAGTGTGTGCTCACTGAGGGCTGCTCCGCTTTCTATGACGGCTGTAATGACACTCAGTGCCACTAGATGGCGCTCCTTAGCAGTCACTTCCCGCTCGCTCACCGATGACCTTTCCGCTTTCGGCTTCCTCCCCGCCGGTCCGCCATGGACCGTACCTGCCGCTTTCTGCCTCCATATACGGTATATAGCCTGAGAGTTACCGACAGACAAGCTGTCAGTCACCAGCACAATCTCCGCCCACAGGTGTCAGGCCCTCCTCCCAAATGGGACTTTAAACACGTGGTTCCCGAGTGAGAGAATATGGTTGTCATGGGGAAGGTGACTCCGCCTCCTTCCTCATCAATGGTAGCGTTCGCCGAGGGGGAGGGGTTCCAGGCGGTGGAGTGACGTCACTGGTGTGTGCTGCAGCTGCTGCAGGGACCGGTGTGAGGAGCCGGACGGGACAGGTACAGACGCTGGCTGTGTGGCGGCGGGCAGGGGACATGGCAGCTGGGGTGGCACGGTGTCTGATGGCACGTCTCACACTATGTATGGGCTGTAGTATGTATGGGTGGTGCTGTCACAGCTACCTGGGCACATGTAGGGGTGTCTAGCCCCTCCCCACTCAGATGCCAGTGGTGGGCATCCCATGTGATCAGTATGGTGCCCAGCTGTGTGCCACTCTGCATCTCTCCTGGTGCCAGGAGACTGATCCGAGCATGGCTGTTGGATGCCATGACAACCGGCGGTGGCACCGGGCACCACAATCCGCTGGCGTGTATCTCCCTGACGTCACATTGTCTCTTTACCTTAGTGACTGGTGAGATGGCAGCTCAGTTATAGGAACGGGGAGGTTCCTGTCGTCCTGGTGAAGATGGGGGCACTTACAAGCCGGCAGCACGCGGGAGTAGAAGAGGTGGATATGCCATCTAACTCCGTCTACAGATACCCACCCAAGTCTGGTGAGTACCAGGAGTGGCGGGCACGATGCCATGGCGGGTGATTGCCTCTCCCTCCCGGATCTTTATATGGAGGAGCAGATGGATTGCTGAGGCCAAGTGTGTATTACTGTTCATTAGTGATGAGGTGTTATCTGAGCATGCTCAGGTCTTCTGTGTGCTGATATAATATGTTCAAGTCTCCGCACCTGTTCGACAGCCGCAACACAGGCAGCAGGAAATCCCCGCTTCTTCTGCCTCTGTCAACCAGCCACGAGACATGCAGCCGTGGGGACACGAACATAGTATTCAAGCACGCCGAGGACACTGGGTTAGCACCCGAGCATGCTCAGATAACACCTTATCCCAGCACGTTCGCTCATCACTACTGTTCCTTAGCGCCGTGGCAATCCTTCCCTCTGACTGTGAAAAGTGAGGTCTGTGTGGTCAGAATAAACTTGTACACAGGCCCCAGGATGTTTCTAAAATTGTGCTAATGGACTAGTGAGCAGATGTCCTTCATATGTAGAGATTTCTGGGACTTCTGGTCATTGTAAATGCTAAACTGCATGTGTTATGGCATCTCATACCAGCAAAGTACCTGGGGCCGACGCCACGTGAAGATGGTTAATTATGGGCCGCTTAGTTACTGTCATCCCTGTGGGGAATGGCACATACAGGTATTAATCACACCACCCTGTGCCAAATGTAGGAAAAACACTACAAGGAAGAAACCGGAGCAAAGGCGCCTGAAGGTTGAGGAGATAGCTGTAACAGAGGTGCTAAGATAGCATGATCTTAATGGTGGGCACCCGGAGTAGACAATGGTGGGCACCCGGAGTAGACAATGGTGGGCACCCGGAGTAGACAGTGGTTGGCACCCGGAGTAGACAGTGGTTGGCACCCGGAGTAGACAGTGGTTGGCACCCGGAGTAGACAGTGGTTGGCACCCGGAGTAGACAGTGGTTGGCACCCGGAGTAGACAGTGGTTGGCGCCCGGAGTAGACAGTGGTTGGCGCCCGGAGTAGACAGTGGTTGGCGCCCGGAGTAGACAGTGGTTGGCGCCCGGAGTAGACAGTGGTTGGCGCCCGGAGTAGACAGTGGTTGGCGCCCGGAGTAGACAGTGGTGGGCACCCGGAGTAGACAGTGGTGGGCACCCGGGCCAGTGGCGCTAGAGAGACAACTGAAGCAACGAGGAGGGGAAAACAGGATTTGAGTTACTAAGTATTGGGCAGCTCCTCCCCAACTCTACATGTCGATGTCTGCTGGCCTAACATCTCAGCTGCCCGTAAAAGAATCATTCAGTTATCGCTTATTTTTGTGAGGTTTCGGGAAGCTTTTGCAGCACCCATGAGACTCGACAGCTCTTCTGGGGGTCTGATGTTTGAGCAGTTTTCTAATATAGTTAATGTGATGCTTCAGTCTCCTTATTGTTTGAGAACACTTTACATCCCATTGTCCATATAATCAATCTCTTGCAATGCCTCTTTTCGCCTTTTGGGGCACTGTAGGGGAGTGGGCCACTTAGTGCGAGGTTTCCCTATAGATCACTGGGAGATTTATCAGAAGTCGCTCACTCCGTGTAAAGCAATGATGATAAGACGTCTGCTCCACGTCCTGCGCTTGTCTTATATCAGGTGACACCTGGCGCTCTTGTCTCTATACCGCCGGATTATATTTAGCTCTGGCCTTCATTGTCCTGCATACATATGTGCTCCTTGTGTGCTCGTGGCAAAGAAGCCGCACTGCCCCTTGGATGTCAGTGCTGGGGTTAGGGTATGAGCACACAGACTTCTCTTAGGAGCTTTTTTGGAGCTTTTCCACTCTGAAAAATCAGGCAAAAAAAGCTTTTTAGACTCATCCTATTCATTTCTGTTTTAACACCACTTCATATAAATTCCGCTTTTGAAACCCCCCTGATGGGCGATGACCGTGCATGCCACTTCTGTGAAGCTGCTCCAATCTGGGCACTGTCCTATCAAAATTATGCAAAATACCCAAAACAAATCCAAATCGCTTCAAGAAACTAAAAATTCCCCAAAGAAACAGCATGTACTGCAGCTGTTTCCACCAGAAAAATCACCCACAATACTGTGAATGTGCCCAGCCTTATAGGACGCGTAGGGCTTCTGGATACACAGTACTGTTTTCAGCAGCTTCTAATAATGGGACGGGCACAGAAGCCGCCCGGGGACTGCATTGCCTGCTCCTTCCTGTAAGACCGGTATAACCAGGGTATTTTTAGACTGTGGATTTTTTCCTTTTTAATATTTAAAAACCCGTCGGACAGATTTTATGAATGTCGAGTCATTTAAGGTGGCTTTGCGGGTTTTTTATGTGCATTATTGGATTTAAAAAACGGCATTTTCAGCCTATATCACATATTGCCATTTCGCTTTATTGTAGCCAGTGTAAAAATGTCTTACAGCATCTACTGCATGTGGTTTTTGTTTTGTTTTTTTATAACCCTCACAAATGTTCACTTATGTATATTATATAATTGCTAGATCTATGAGGGTCCACTGTTGGTGCCTCTCCTATCTTTGTCCTCTAATAATATTGCTGTTTTATGTCTGTGGCTTTTTCCTCTTCTCCCATAGACTTGCATGTTGGACGCCATGTGCACCCTCAGCCACAGATCTGTACATCCCCTCCCGTTAGCGCTGACCATAAGAGGGAATTGCGTCCCATCATTCCCCATGATCATTCTAATAGGAATAGATTGAGTGATTGCTCTCTTATCAGTTTTCCTATCTATCAGATGAGATTTCACAGTGATGACCCCTACTATTCTACAAGCCCGAATACCCTTTAAGCTTTACATTCGGACGTGTCAGCAGTGACTGTGTGTATTAGAGAATTCTGTATGAGATGGTTTTCGATGACTATGCATTTGTGGGGGGAGTTATTTCGGGACACAAGGAGTGGATTGTTTTACGAATCTAAGCCTTATAACACCTCTCATTGTGCTGCAGTCGTTTGCATGGGACTGCCAGGGTCCGTGGGAAAGTGTTTATACCTGACATGGCTTTCTGGGAGTAGTAGTGTGGCATTATAAGATCAGACAGTGTTCTGGGGGCAGATGAAGGGGCGTCACAGCAGCCGGTGTGTCTGCATCCAGCGTGACTGCATTAAGTTGCTGCATCAGCCCTGCAGAGCCTCATCCAGGGGCAGGAGTCTCCGCAGCGCTGTTGTCATTTCATCAGCAATGTCATTCTCTATTGTCACAGCACATGGCCTTCTATCCGGATCAGACGTATCACAGGGAGCTGATTCTCTTGTGGTGTACACAATGCGGTCGTCCATGCATACTATAGAATGCAGCGATGTGCTCTTCTTCCATAGATTCTTAGATTGAGTACTTGTCAAGTGGAGAATGGAGTCTCAGGACAGATTAAACTTGCTATAGGTGGTGGTTTTCTCATTCATGGCGCCTTACATGGGTCCTTGTGTTAAAGCCCAGATTTTACCTGCGCGCTCGCTCTTGTCCCCCACCCCCTCCAGGCCTCATCCTTCAGTGCACCTCTACCTCCGCTGCTAAATAATGCAGGTGATTCAGAAAGCCGTCTGCATGAATAATGTATCGCGCAGAGGAAGTTCTACCATTTTACGAGTGTGAAATAGTTTTGCGCCTCAGGTTAACCCCTTGCTGGCCAGTCGGATGGAGGTCGTTGACAGGGGTGGGCTGGCGTCGGTGGCGGTCACCATCATCATGTTGTGTTTCGAGTCGCACTCGGGTCGGGAATAAGAGGGTCATTCGGTGACTTCTGTTTAATATATTCTAGAGGTTAGCCGCCTGACAAGCCTTCCAATATGGATTATTCATTAGATTCCTGTCAGACCTTCACTTTCTAGAAAGACTGTTCTCCTTAATGACATTCGGCCGCATATTCTTAATTGGAGCCCAGTATTTCACATTTAGCTTTTTATAGTCTTCTAATTTTGTGACGAGTCATTTCTCTGACTTTTATTCCCCTATGAAGTAATTTTCAGAGCCTCGGCTAGCGTACATTAGGTCCATCATTGCGACCTGCATATGTTTTGCTGGCATGAATACATCACCTACCACCCGTACCGTCTGACAAGGTCCATGTTGTAATCCTTTCTTTAGAGAGCTAATTCTCCTAAAATGAAATGCCAGTAGTCCTATGTCCTTGAGGTGTCCTTCTGTGCTAAGCTGCTAAAAGCTTTCTCTAGTTGTTTCCTATGTATCTGCTTCTTTAGTGACCAATATGGCTGCCATTACTGATCCTACAGGGGCTGTTGATCTGCCTAACTAGTTATGCCCTGGATGGTAAACCTCACCAATTATGCACTGAAATCCATAAAATGATTTTAATCCAGTATTCTACAAAAATAATCTCATGCTGCATTAGTTGGAAAATTACCTGATACCAGAACAGATGGGCAACGTTAATAACTGTATTTGCATTAGTATGTTTTATACTATACTTTGTAAGGTCCTGGATGGTAGGTATGTGTTAGGAATGTAACCTGTACCATACTGAAAGTGTTTAATGTGACTGGATTTTGGGTCTGAATTTTTTCGGGTAACTAAAAGAACTTGGGGAAAAATCTATCCTATAATCCAGTCCGGGGTTTCCAAGCCTCCTACAGTGTGGAGTGTGCTGAGACTGGAGAAAGGCAGAAGCTGTTTGTTACCCTGCTCTTCAAAGAGAGGTGTGCTGGTGCCAAATAGAGAGGTGTTTGTTTGGTGACCACATTTAATACAAATGTGAGCTGCTGCTGGGAATACAGAGATTGGTGAGCCTGCTACATTTATGTTGATTTAAGGACTGTTAGGGTATGTCTCCATGTTCAGGATTGCATCAGGATTTGGTCAGGATTTTCCATCAGCATTTGTAAGCCAAAACCAGGAGTGGGTGATAAATGCAGAAGTGGTGCATATGCTTCTATTATACTTTTCCTCTGATTGTTCCACTCCTGGTTTTGGCTTACAAATACTGATGGAAAATCCTGACCAAATCCTGATGCAATCCTGAACGTGGAGATATACCCTTATTCATTGATATTGAAGGAAGACCGTTTTCATTTTGGAGCTGTAACATTTATAATGGACAATAAACTACATGCTGTTTTGATATAAAATCCTGTGCCACATGTATGCAAGCGGCTACTTGAGAGCATTAACCCCTACAACAGAGATAGGTGTATATCTCTTTAGGGTCCCACATTGGTTCCAGTGATGTAATGTAGGCCCCAGATTAGGGTCCACATAAAGCCGGTAGTATACAAATCAATGTATGATGTCTATAAAACATGTAGAGGTCTATATTTCCATTAATCTGACACCTGGTCATGGTGATAATGTAATAATAGAATTTTATTGATGCTTTATAACTCGGTACACTATTCATTACTGAATCTTAGGAGGCCTAGTCCTTAAAGGGTTTGTCCACTTCTGTGCATTATATAATATATATTATATTATATTATTTTATGTTCGATTAGATTATATGCACTGTTTTTTCTTTCTATAGCCTCTATGGTACACCATCATTCTGCAGCCTGCAATAGAGTTATCTGAGATTCTGTCAGTGAGCTCGTTCTGACTATCCAGTGAGAGTTTGTAACTTTTTTTTTTTTTTATGTCTGTCTCTAAGCTCTTCTCAGCTGATTGATGACCACAGACCACATCAAAGTTGAATGTGCAGGGAAACAGACTATAAAACTGAAACAGCGCTAAAATTTTAATTAAATCCAATTGCAAAAGTGATTTTTAGTCCTAAGTATATGTATATAAGTAAAAAAAAATGTCTTTGAAGGTGGACAACCCCTTTAAATTGAACCTGTTAGCGGATACATGCTGATTAATCCATGGGCAGTGTGTATTAGACCCTGGCAATATGATCTGTCAGGTATGGGTTTTTTCAGTGAAAAACATACTTTAAAGGCCGCTGGGCGCATGCAGATGGTGGAGAACTGTCAATCCAGGGCAGACGCTATGGACCCAGCCATGTGGTAGAATGATCGGCCAGGCGGGTCCCCAGCGACTTCTCCCCATCCACTGCCCGTTGATCCACAGCCTTGGGTGGGGAGACCCGCCTGTCTGACTAGTCTATAGCGTTCTTGTCTTTTAAAGTATGTTTTTTTTTCTTCTCTGAATCTCTGCAGCGTTTGAGTAAAGCATACCTGTCTGGTGCCTGATACCTGCTGGCCACGGATTGGGCAGCATGGATCAGCTCTTCTCGGTAGGAAGTAGCCTATCCTATATGTGCTGTTAGATAATGTGGCTGAATTACTTTGGTATGTCTGATTTGTACGTCCATCTTTCTATATCCAGGGAGTTACTTTGCCAGTCATTTCATCATGGGTGGAGAGAAGTTTGATTCCAGCCACCCTGAAGGCTACCTTTTTGGTGAAAACAGTGACCTGAACTTTCTCGGAAGTCGCCCTGTCACGGTATGTGTACTGATTGCTGCTGGATCTGTAATCTGAATGGTCCGTGTCCTTAATCCTAGTAAAAAGCTGTGTTCCTACATGCCGGATGGATGAAATGCTCCGAAGATAACCATGTTTTATCTGCAGTGTTTTGCTCTATATTTAACAGTTCATGGGTGCAAAATAGTTTTTCTAATTACTTCCTATCATAAGCCAACAAAGCATCTGTCTGCTCACTACTCCAAACGCACTGCCCCCTCCATCTTGTGCCAGCCTGTGTGTTGGGGGCACACAGGGATACCCCCGCCTCCTTTATGTAGGGCTGGATCACAGTGCTTACACGTGTATAGCTAATCCTGCACACATGCAATGTTAACCCTCCAAGATACTTGTCCACGGCTGCCGTGGTTGTGACTTTCCTTTTTCTTTTCAGGATTGTGATTCAATATATATAATATATATATTTTATTATTTCACCATTTTTTTCCTTATATCGGAATATTGTAGACTCAGTGCTTCTATAGAAAATGTATTTAGCCCCAATCTGTTAAGCCTTGTGATGCCACTTTCCTTAAAGCTCCTGTGGCCAATGCAAGAATCTGGGTACTACATGGCAGATCCACCCAGGAGCTATGGACTACATGCAGATTTCGCTGTGCACCAGGGGCAAGTAATCCCAATGCAAAGTCTCATACAGATTATGTCCGGGCCATTCAGAAGCCATGATTAATCTGGGAAGAGATCTATAACCGTAAGATTCTTAAAACTTTAGGCGTTGTAGGAGAGCCCAACACTGGGCAAAAGCCAGGTTTGGCCATATTGAGCTGCATATACAAGGAATGTTCAGGAGGAATAGTTGTCAGCATAATGCCGACAACCAGCAAAGCTTTAGAAGCTTACATTGTCCTGATTGGTGGGTCTGCACCAAAGTGTTTATAATGAAAGACTTGCTATGTTGTCAGATTCAATCAGCCCTTGTTACTTGCATGAATATGTGAAAATAATCAAGATTTTTTTGCCATTTTTCAAGCCATCATCATTTTTTTTTCCCCCTTAAACAGGGAATGTTATGACTGCAAATGATTTTTATGTAGCCATAAAAGATGTTGACACTGGGGAATTTTGTGAATGATTGTATGGGTGATTATCGCTATGTTAAATTTTTTTTTTTGTTTTTTTATAAAGTAGTAAGGAGATGCTGCTTACAGTGCTTCAAACACACAACAGTTGTCACTGTGTAGCTATTCATTTCCTTTTCATTCACAAGCATGGTACCCTCTCCATACCATATGCACCTACAGTGCCCTATTCCATGATGTATGCAACTACGATGCCCTATTCCATGATGTGTGCAACTGCGGTGCCCTATTCCATGATGTGTGCAACTACGGTGCCCTATTCCATGATGTATGCAACTACGATGCCCTATTCCATGATGTGTGCAACTGCGGTGCCCTATTCCATGATGTATGCAACTACGGTGCCCTATTCCATGATGTGTGCAACTACGGTGCCCTATTCCATGATGTGTGCAACTGCGGTGCCCTATTCCATGATGTATGCAACTACGGTGCCCTATTCCATGATGTGTGCAACTACGGTGCCCTATTCCATGATGTGTGCAACTGCGGTGCCCTATTCCATGATGTATGCAACTACGGTGCCCTATTCCATGATGTGTGCAACTACGGTGCCCTATTCCATGATGTGTGCAACTACGGTGCCCTATTCCATGATGTGTGCAACTACGGTGCCCTATTCCATGATGTGTGCAACTACGGTGCCCTATTCCATGATGTGTGCAACTACGGTGCCCTATTCCATGATGTGTGCAACTACGGTGCCCTATTCCATGATGTGTGCAACTACGGTGCCCTATTCCATGATGTATGCAACTGCGGTGCCCTATTCCACGATGTATGCAACTGCGGTGCCCTATTCCACGATGTATGCAACTGCGGTGCCCTATTCCACGATGTATGCAACTGCGGTGCCCTATTCCATGATGTATGCAACTGCGGTGCCCTATTCCACGATGTATGCAACTGCGGTGCCCTAATCCACGATGTATGCAACTGCGGTGCCCTATTCCACGATGTGTGCAACTGCGGTGCCCTATTCCACGATGTGTGCAACTACGGTGCCCTATTCCACGATGTATGCAACTGCGGTGCCCTATTCCATGATGTATGCCTTACTCTACACTCCATACCGTATGCAGCCACAATACCTGCCCTCCATACACAGTATTCCACTATCTGCCATGTGCAACCTCAGCCCCACCCTCGACAGTGCATGCAAGCTCTGCGCCTCCCCCCAACCGTGCATGCAGGCTCTGCTCCCCCCCTCTACAGTGCATGCTGGCTCTGCGCCTCCCCCCAACCGTGCATGCAGGCTCTGCTCCCCCCCTCGACAGTGCATGCTGGCTCACACCCCCTCAATTCCATATGCGGTCCCTATACCTCCTACTATTGGCTGCACTCACATTTTGTGTAAGTGGAGACGGGGCTTATTAGACAGTGACGTGTCACGTTTCACCTTGGAGTGATGTTACAGATAATAAAATGGCGACCTGTATAAATGGTGATTTCCTGTGATTGAAGTCCCCGTGTCAGCACAATAGGATGACTGTAGCGCTGTACGGGCAGGGATTGTTTTGCTCACTGTGGCTAATATAATGTACATCTGTCTAATAACAGCACTAGCAGAGCAGTCCTGGCAGGGTAACATCTCTTTTTTTGTGTGGGGTAATTGCAGTGTTTGTGGGTACAAAGTATCCAATGATTGACGTAGCTCTTCATTTCCTTTTCATTCACATTTATGTCTTCACTCTGTGTAAAGGAGTTTTCCTGCTTGTCTGGGCAATAATCAGCCATGTGTAAGGTGATGACAAGCTCTCCGGAGATAAATGGGCCGGAGGTCTCAGTCCTTTCGTAGTGGCAAGGTTAAATGCATATATCCCAGGGAAAGCAGATGAGGCTGGTGAAACCAGAATGATGCTATAGGGGTAGGATCATACAGAAGGTGGGCACATCGCTGTCCAAGGACCCCGTCTCGTAGTGCCCACCATAAGGAAAAATGGTCCAGCAGTTAATTTACATTCACATGTCCTCCTGTAGTATATTGTACCATCTGCTATCTTCCAGGGATTGAATTGATTGATTACAAAGATACCTATTGCATGTGATGTAGAGAAGATAATTGCTGGATGCTGAAATATTTGGCTTTATTATGTCTTCCCATGGATCATTTCTGTATAAATCAAATGCCCCAATAAAAATAATATCTCACAATACAAGTGAGTTGTATGAATATAATACAAATGATTGGGGTCTAACATCGGCCCATCGCAGTGCCCTGGTCGCTCATGCTTGCAGTGATTGATCACTATTATAAGAGTGCCTTAAGGCCACCAAACGTATTGGCCTATTCACTTGGCACTGCTGACCGTCTGATTTTCGAGGTAGATGTCAATCATGCATGTCCGATTTTTGCCCTTTGATCTCTTTATTCTCATGTAGATAACCTGCCATTGTGTTAGCCGTCAGGTTTCTCATAGAGTACACAAGTGGGCTCGGCCAAATAAGCGCTCCTGTGTATGGGAGAGATCGCTGCCAAAGCATGAGATTTTGGTAGGTTGATCTTGCTAATTTGGAGGTCTGTGAAGATCATTTTACTTGGGCAGATAAACCATACCTCCCAACAGTTGAAGATGTGAAAGAGGGACAAAGTGTGCGGCGTGCAACGCGCGCCGCGGCAAATTTTAGGCCACGCCTCTGGTCACACCCATTCATAATTAGCCACACCCATATCCACATCCCAACCACACCCATTTAGCACTGCTGATCACACTGTTTCATATACAATAATTATAAACAAAAAAATATGGCCACACAGTGCTCCATACTGTATAATGACTGCACATGATGCTCCATACTGTATAATGACCGCACATGATGCTCCATACTGTATAATGACCGCACATGATGCTCCATACTGTATAATGACCGCACATGATGCTCCATACTGTATAATGACCGCACATGATGCTCCATACTGTATATTGGCCGCACATGATACTTCGTACCGTATAATGGCCACACATAGCTACTCCTACACACTCGGCTCCGCTCCGCACACCTCCTACACACTCGGCTCCGCTCCGCACACCTCGTACACACTCGGCTCTGCTCCGCACACCTCGTACACACTCGGCTCTGCTCCGCACACCTCGTACACACTCGGCTCTGCTCCGCACACCTCGTACACACACGGATCCGCTCCGCACACCTCGTACACACACGGCTCCGCTCCGCACACCTCGTACACACACGGCTCCGCTCCGCACACCTCGTACACACACGGCTCCGCTCCGCACACCTCGTACACACACGGCTCCGCTCCGCACACCTCGTACACACACGGCTCCGCTCCGCACACCTCGTACACACACGGCTCCGCTCCGCACACCTCGTACACACACGGCTCCGCTCCGCACACCTCGTACACACACGGCTCCGCTCCGCACACCTCGTACACACACGGCTCCGCTCCGCACACCTCGTACACACACGGCTCCGCTCCGCACACCTCGTACACACACGGCTCCGCTCCGCACACCTCGTACACACACGGCTCCGCTCCGCACACCTCGTACACACACGGATCCGCTCCGCACACCTCGTACACACACGGATCCACTCCGTTCCGCACACCGCGTACACACACGGCTCCGCTCCGCACACCTCGTACACACACGGCTCCGCTCCGCACACCTCGTACACACACGGCTCCGCTCCGCTCCGCACACCGCGTACACACAGGGCTCCGCTCCGCACACCTCGTACACACACGGCTCCGCTCCGCACACCGCGTACACACACGGCTCCGCTCCGCACACCTCGTACACACACGACTCCGCTCCGCACACCTCGTACACACACGGCTCCGCTCCGCACACCTCGTACACACACGGCTCCGCTCCGCACACCTCGTACACACACGGCTCCGCTCCGCACACCTCGTACACACACGGCTCCGCTCCGCACACCTCGTACACACACGGCTCCGCTCCGCACACCTCGTACACACACGGCTCCGCTCCGCACACCTCGTACACACACGGCTCCGCTCCGCACACCTCGTACACACGGCTCCGCTCCGCACACCTCGTACATACACGGCTCCGCTCCGCACACCTCGCACACACACGGCTCTGCTACATCCACACTGTACACCTCCTGACCCATACAAGGCATTACTTACCTCCTGCAGGACCATGTGGCAAGGTGGCAGCAACCAGGAAGTCCTCCAATTAATCCACGGAGGTCCCGATCTGCTGATCATGTGACCCCTGACTCCTCCCCTCCTGTGACCTCATCACAGGTCCTGTGCGCAGAAAGCAGGCAGCCATACAGAAGGGTAAGGGCCCGGGGCATGGCGTACTATACAAGGGGGCGTGTCGGTCCTGCTGTCTGCGCCGCGGGATTAGAGTGCCCCGTGCGGGAGTGCGGGGCAGAGGCTGAAAACCGGGACAATCCCGCACAATGAGGGACGGTTGGGAGCTATGGATAAACTGCTCACTCGGCTTTCTTATGAATGTGCAAACTGTATGGGAACGAACAGTCACTGTTACCCTCCCTCCATACAGTTTGCATTATTGTTAGCAACATAGTCCCTCGAAGGGACTGTGCATCAAGCAATAATTTTTAGGCCCGGATGCAGTCATCCGACAAAGCCTGTCCTTGTGTCGGCCAATCGCTGGGCACATTTATATACTGCAGATCATCGGCCTATGGAAAAAGCCCCCAAGGGGGTATTCTCAAATTCGAAAGTCATCCCTATCCATAGGAGGGGCATAATTACCTCTGGTTCCCAGGATGCAGATCCTTCCGAGCCCCGTCTTGAACAAAGCAGAGGGGCACATGCTCGACTGTCGCACCATTGTTTGTCTAGGGGACTGCTGGAGAAAGCAGAGTTCTGCTTCATTATGCAGATTCTGGTCCCTGGAGCCAAAGCCCCGTTCTAGGGTCCCAGCATTTGGACCTGCTGCGAGGGTCATTGTTTTTTTCCCTATCCCCTGATTTTTTGAATAACCCTTTAAGTCCTGGCATCTCTTGGTGGTTTTCCTTCTTGCTCTGGTGTTATGCTGTGATACAGCCTGCAATCAGGACTGTGCAGGAGAAGTGTTGCAGTGTATTTTTAAGCAATTTTGGTCTCCTCACTCTTATTTAAATTGTTATTGGACTTTTTTTCTATTGAAGTATATAGAAGTTATAGAAAGTGCTGCCCCTTGCACTGGATTCACTAGCAGCTGCCTTTTATGGGAAGCATACTGCACAAATTTTTACTTTTTTTTTTTTCTTGAGTTTAATTCTAGCTGTATAGATGAGCATCTGGTAAGAGAATGCTTACCCCGCAGCACTTCCCTGCTGCAGCCACTAGAGGGAGCTGCCACATACAGATTCTTACAGTTCTCATTGAGGTTAATGGTAGCTGTGTAAACCATAATATTCCCTGTGTGACGTCTGCAGAATCTGTTACGATCTCTATTTTATGGAAACTCAACCCCAACTCTTCATGTAGCCAGATGGAGGACACCTTACTTATTAGGTACCGGTACTTTTGGCTTATCTTGCAGACTTACAATAAGTGCTTGGAAGGAATATACCCCTCCAAAAGCTCTGTGTTTACTTCCTGTCTGGTAGAAGGAGGAACTGCTGGTCTAGATGCCAAAGACCTAGTGATCCAGTTTTCATGTATTTCCCCTAGGTGCAATGTTTTCTGTAAAATAATTCTATACTATCAGCGTTGTGGTGTCCCTATGATACTTCTGGAAATTAATAAAAGGCCCCGGTCACTAAACAGCTGATCTTTCCTTCCATTGTGTTGTATAGGGAGCAAGGGGAGAGGACAGACGGGCGCTGAAAAGTTTACCTCGCTTCCCATTATAGTATTTACCTTCAGTCACCACTATGGGGAGCTTGTTTTTTTTCCCAAGTTAAAAAGAAAATTGCTTAGAAATGGATTATTAAAAAATAACATGGGTATGCTCCTTTGCTGCCACCCAGTGGATCCATCACAGGTGACTCTCTGGGAGCCGGTGCAAGCTATAGAAATAATAGCGGCACCATCCAGATATTACAGAACCGGGTCATTCCATGTCAAGTGAACCAATGATTTTTACCACTATATTTTTAATTCTTTTGAGATTTTGTTATTTGGTAATAGTGTGTCAGAGAATGCAAAATGTGAAGAAAAAAAAATTCTAGATATTTTTTTAAATTTTTTTTATTGATTTTCAAAGTTCGGAAAAACTGCGAATTTCGGTGTTGCCTGCCTTTACATTTCTCCCCATAACTCAGGCTAGAAAAGAGATAGAGAAACAAAATAAACACCATTCTACTCAGAACTGTACAGGCTTTCACCAGATATGTCACAAGAGTATCTTTAATAATATTTTACCTATGTGAACGCAAGCGCAAAACTTTAAAACGCATTTCCGAAAAAAACGTTTAATTTAAAAATTTCAAAAACTGCACATGTGCCTGCTATGCGCCTAGCCGCTTCTGCACCAAAATACAAGATGGGATCATGATGGGATCATATTTTAAAAAATAAAACTATTACACTGTCAGTTCAAAAATCTTGATCTCAGATCTGTTCAGCCTGTGGTGTAACAGTGTGAGGTCCATATTTACCAAATAATCCATGATTGCTAGATATTCCTGTATTATTTTATTATGTTACAGCTTAGAAGCAGGAGAGGACAGAGGAGAAGCTTTGTTAGGGCTGAGGATGACCAGGGGTAGACGGTGACTGCAGAGCAGATGACAGGCCGGCAGCTCGGGTCTTCAGAGGCCATATTCACACCAAATCTGAACACCCAGGCAACTCCTCAAATGGAGGGAGAAAAATACTCTTACCATCCAGTTCATGTATTGTACAAACCAGGACCACGAAGAAGAGGAGGAGAGATTGTTATAACATCAGTTACAGGAAGCAGAACCCATCACAGGGACTCAGCAATACCGGACTGTCATCCCATGTAGTGGAAATAAAGACAGTGACGTCCATGACGTGGTAGAAGGCGGCACAAGATCGGCAATGGATGACACAACTGGCTATGTGCCCTGTGAATATGATCGGCGCTGGCGGCTACTGGACTCTCCAAAGATTGTGAAAATGAAGACGTAGAAGTGACTTTTTTGCACCTTCTGGTCCAGCGCCGTCCTTTGTGTATCCAAGAAGACCAGACATTGTAAAAGTGAACAAAAATCAGATATAACTCAGGTGGAGCCGAGCACCATGACAGGCCGTCCATACTCTGACACAGAAGGAAACGGCCATTGCTAGTGAGCGCTTATGGACAAGATGACATTTCATCCTCTAGAAGGGACACATTGCTGATAACAGGCCAGTGTAAAAACCTACTATTAATTGTTTGATTAGTTCATATTTTATAGTACGAGGATTTAACTACTGAACTATTCTTCTTAAACACTTCAGAAATGACATGTTTAGTGATATAGTAGAAAAAAAAATGTTCCATGTATAAATAGGTGGTAAAAATATTGGCTCTTTTAATCTTGTTTTTAACATATAATTAGGATCAGACTGTATTTAGAAAATCACACTTGAGGATATGATCACGTTTTTTCTTTTGGCTTGTTCAATGCATTCAGGTTGAAAATGCTGAGCAAGTTGTGTTATGATGATTAAGATGTATTTATTCTGGCACTTCGGTATTTGTTTGTTGCGTTTCTTTATTGTTACATATAAATGTTGAATGCAATAAGTTGTAATTTGAAATGAAAAAGGGAAGAAACTCACACAAACAAAAAATCAGATGATTCAAGGCTTAAAAAAAAATACAAATGTGATAGGTCCCAAGTTGAATCCCTGTACAAATATAAACAAGGTCACAATTAACACACATGCATGTTTTCACAATTTTAAAACATACGTTTTTTTCAGAATTGCGCATCAAAATGTTTAATTTTATTTCACCAAAACAAAATATAA
Source organism: Ranitomeya variabilis (assembly GCF_051348905.1). Classification (NCBI taxonomy): domain Eukaryota; kingdom Metazoa; phylum Chordata; class Amphibia; order Anura; family Dendrobatidae; genus Ranitomeya; species Ranitomeya variabilis. Next base: position 474,257,196 of record NC_135235.1, on the reverse strand, counting down.
AGAAACATAGTCTTGTGACATATCAAATGAAAGCCGGTACCATTCTGAGAAAAATGCTGCCTCTCCCACCTCTTTATCTTAATTATAGCCCGAGATATGATAAAAAATGTAAAGCCATACCAGGCCAAAATCTGCGCTTTTTTTTAAAACTTTAAAAATCTGTAAAAAATTAACTGATGAAGGAAAAAATTCTAAACTTTTAATTTGTAATTAACTAAAGTTGTACTTCATAAAAACAAAAAATAAAAAAAATCTAAAGACGTCAGGTAAAAAAAATATTCATATTTGGATCACTTGATATGGAATGACCCAACCACTAAATCCTGTGATTGCTGCAGCCAATCAGGTGACTGGAACAATGCGTCATCAGAGACGTCTGATCCATTCACTGGACTGCTGCAGCCAATCTCGGGCACCAGCGATCCTGTGACACCCTGATGGCGCAGTCATTGCTTCTGGAGGCAAGCCAGCCACCACTGCACTGGATCAATAGTAAGTGACTATTCCTCTTTGACCTGTTTTCTAATAATCCAAGCCTACGAATTTTTTTTATTTATTTCTTTTTTTTAAACGACTCCTTTAATAAATAGGCCACGAACAAGGAGGGTGCCATATTCTGGAGAAATGATTTACTTCTAGGAGAAAAATACCTCCGTAGTAGGGCATCTAATAAAATATGGCACTTTTTTTTTCCTGTTTATACTTAATTTAAATAATATCCAAAAATATTGAAACAGTATCCATATGGCGATATCTGAGATTGGGCCGTGTGGATGTACCCATACACATCACTGGCTGTTTGCTACTCTGATACGGTTGTGTGCATAATAGATAATAGTGCCTTTGGTGGAACTGTGAGTGGAAGTCATCCTGAACTTTGTTATGGGGTCCTATGATTTCTTTCTGCACGTTATATGAATATTCCCAGGGATTGATTTTTGTCATCTCTTCTAGTTCCCATATGCTGCACCTTCCCCGCAGGAGCCTGTGAAAACACTACGCAGCCTGATCAATATCCGAAAAGACACGCTGCGCCTCGTCAGGTGAATATCTCCTACTGAATACTGACCTGTAGCCTCCAGTATTACGGGGTTAGGTTATTCGGAATGTTTGATCAAACTGTATCATAAAGTATTCTTAAAGGCTTGTGGTTCTTATCTTACTGATGCTGTATTATTATTATTATTATTATTATTATTATTTATTTATTTATATAGCACCATTAATTCCATGGTGCTGTACATGAGAAAGGGGTTACATACAGGGTTATAGCTATCATTTACAGTAAACAGGTTTACAGTGACACACTGGTACAGAGGGGAGAGAACCCTGTCCTTGCGGACTTACATTCTATGGGATAGTGGGGAAGATACAGAAGGTAGGGGTGGGTGGCGGCGGCTCTGGCGGTGGTGAGACGGCGGCTCGGTTATTGTAGGCTGTAGGCTTTCCTGAAGAGATGGGTTTTCAGGTTCCGTCTGAAGGATCCGAGGGTGGTGGATAATCGGACGTGTTGAGGCATGGAATTCCAGAGGATGGGGGGATATTCGGGAGAAATCTTGGAGGCGATTGTGTGAGGAACGAATAAGTGCGGAGGAGAGTAGGAGGTCTTGAGATGAACGAAGATTACGTGAAGGAAGATATTGGGAGATTAGTTCAGAGATATAGGGAGGGGATAGGTTGTGGATGGCTTTGTAGATCAGTGTTAGTAGTTTGAACTGGATTCGTTGGGGAATTGGGAGCCAGTGGAGCGATTTGCAGAGGGGAGAAGCAGGGGAGTAGCGAGGAGAGAGGTGGATTAGGCGGGCAGCTGAGTTGAGGACAGACTGGAGTGGTGCAAGAGAGTTAGCGGGGAGGCCACAGAGGAGGGTGTTGCAGTAATCGAGGCGGGAGATGATGAGAGCATGTACAAGAGTTTTGGTAGATTGTGGGCTGAGGAAGGGATGGATTCTGGCAATATTTTTGAGTTGGAGGCGACAGGAGGTGGCAAGAGCTTGGATGTGAGGTTTGAAGGACAGGGCAGAGTCAAGAGTTACCCCGAGGCAGCGGATTTCAGGAGCGGGAGAGAGCGTGATGCCGTTTACCATAATAGATGGATTGGGTAGGTGGGATACGTGAGGTGGGGGAAAGATGATGAGTTCGGTTTTGTCTACATTGAGTTTTAGGAAGCGAGAGGTGAAGAAGGAGGATATGGCTGACAGACACTTTGGGATTCTGGACAGCAGGGAGGTGGCATCTGGGCCAGAGAGATAGATCTGAGTGTCGTCTGCATACAGGTGGTACTGGAAGCCATGGGACTTTATGAGTTGTCCTAGGCCAAGGGTATAGATAGAAAAAAGTAGGGGTCCTAGGACAGAGCCTTGAGGGACTCCAACAGAGAGAGGGCGGGATGAGGAGGTAGTGTGGGAGTGGGAAACGCTAAATGTGCGGTTGGATAGGTATGAGGCAATCCAGGACAGGGCGAGGTCTTTGATGCCAAGGGAAGAAAGAATCTGTAGCAGTAGGCAGTGATCGACTATGTCGAAAGCAGAGGACAGGTCAAGAAGGAGGAGGATGGAGAACTGTCTGTTAGCTTTGGCTGTGACTAGGTCATTAGTAATTTTTGTCAGGGCAGTTTCGGTGGAGTGGTGGGGGCGGAAGCCAGATTGGAGGTTGTCAAGGAGAGAGTTAGATGAGAGGTGGGAGGAAAGTTGACTATGGACATGCTGCTCAAGGAGTTTTGAAGCAAACGGGAGCAGCGATATGGGGCGATAGCTGGGCATAGCAGTTGGGTCAAGGTTAGTTTTTTTGAGGATAGGTGTGATGGTGGCATGTTTGAAGGCAGAGGGAAAGGTACCAGAGGAGAGCGATAGGTTGAAGAGATGGGTTAGGGCTGGAATAAGCGTGTTAGTGAGGTTGGGGAGCAGGTGGGAAGGCATGGGGTCAAGTGCACAGGTGGTGAGGCGTGATTTGAAAAAGAGGCGAGTAAGCTCTCCTTCAGTGATGTTGGAGAGGGAGGTTATTAGGGAAGGGCAGAGGTCTGGTGTATGGAGTGGTTGGGGTGGTGGACAAGTAAAGGTTTGCCTTGTTTGGTCGATCTTGTTTTTGAAGTAGGTGGCAAAGTCCTTGGAAGAGATGAAGGGAGTTGGAGGTGGCAGTGGTGGGCGGAGGAGAGAGTTAAATGTGCAGAACAGTTGTTTTGGGTTGTAGGATAGTGAAGATACAAGGTTAGTGAAATAGGTCTGTTTAGCAGAGGTGAGGGCTGATTTGAAGTCAAATGTAGCTTGCTTGAAGGCAGTGAAGTCGTCTGGCAGGCGTGTTTTCTTCCATCGCCGCTCCGCAACCCTGGATGCTTGTCGAAGTTTTTTTGAACTGTATTAAAGCTAAGCTAATCTGATCTGATACCCTGCTGCAATTAATGATGGCAGACAGCATAATAAAGGGCAGCAGTGCCTCGTGAATGGTGGGCATAAAGATCTTTTATGTGCTCCAATATATAATAGTCTTTGTGTCCAAGCAATGGACAGGATCACCGTATCCGTATGGCCAGAGATGGAATGATCATGAAATATATCCATGTTACCCCTTTCAGCAGCACCTACTGGGCTCTAATGTAGCTTCTCTATAAGAATGCAGCTGCACAGTTCAGAACCTGCCATGCCAGGCATAGGTTTAAAAAGGTATAAAAGCAGAGCTATGTCAAGATAAGGAGGGGTTAAAAAGTATAGTGGAACTGGGGTGGAAAAGCCATGCAGGATATAGGGGACAGATCAGCACTCAGCACTCACAGGCTCGTAATAATATGTAGGCTAATCATGATGAGGGCACGACCTAATGCGTGTGACATGCATACTTGTCGTAGGTCATCCCAGTGTTAATACGTGTTTGTGTCTGAAAACTACATTTAGGAAGAAAAACAACCTTATGTTTTTTAAGTGTTTTAGAACTTCATTAGTTAAGCAAAATCTAGTTTCCATATGATACTGCAAAAAAGTCTCCTTACACATTGCACAAAAATTTCCATTAGAATTCTGTGTTTAGTGAAAATAGCTGTCTGAAAGTTGTCAATTTAGGAAGAAAAACAACCTTATGATTTTTGTGTTTTAGACCTTCATTAGTTAAAAAAAAAAATCTAGTTTCCATATGATAGTGCAAAAAGTCTCCTTACACATTGCACAAAAACTTCCACTAGAATTGTACGTTTAGTGAAACCGTACAAACTTACATTGGCTCTTGTGCGACATACTTCTTGTAAAAGCATAAACTTTATACGTTGCCCTAAAATCAAGAGCTCTACGTTCTAAAGTCCTGCCAGTGGGTGCAGCCATGTAGTGTGCTACTGTAGGAATGTGAGCCTGCTGCAAGTCTACCTTCTGCGCTGCCTTTTCTCTTTACTCACTACCCATTGTTGCAGTGACAGATGCTCTTCCTTTCCGCTTGTTGGTAGAACAACGTTTTTTAGGATTCATTAGTGAGTTGTGATGGAGGAAGATCAGCCATCTTTGCCCTTTCTGTTCGGATTGATGCAGATGGGACACTGTATGACATGGACAGGGCCATAATATGGAAAGGGACTTGGGTTCTGGTTTGACCTTGTGTTTTCAGTACTTTCTGCTACAATGTTCTTTCTCTTGTAGGGGTACAGAGGAGGTGAAGGCCAGTGGAGCTGAGATTAGCCGGCCCAAAGTACATTATAACGTGGAGTTTACATTTGACACCGATGCGAGAGTGGCAATTACCATCTATTACCAAGCCACGGAAGACTTTCAAGGGGGCATTGCAAGGTGAGGATTGCAGAGTTAAAATTTTGTTAAAGTTGGAGATGCAAAAAATCAAAAAGCTAGGGGGTCAAAATAGGTAATATCGTGGATGACTATTGCTTTCTCTGCTGTATTGTCCTCATTAGTTACATTCCCAAGTCCAGCAACCTGCAGTCTGAGACCGTGCACTTCAAGAAAGGGGTCAGCCAGCAGTTCTGTCTTCCGTCACATACTGTGGACCCCTCTGAGTGGAGAGAAGAAGAGGTAAGGGGAATTATTACTAGTATTTGCATAGGATGTGGATTTACTGACAGAAGTACCATATGCTCGATTCACCTTCTTTTTTTGTTTTCCCCCCTCCAGTTGACCTTTGATCTTGATCGAGAAGTCTATCCTATGGTTGTCCATGCGGTGGTGGAGGAAGGAGAAGGTGAGCGATGGATGCTATGGGGGTTGGCCACTTTACATGACATGACCCTTACTGATATAAAGGTATTACTGGTCCTCCTGCACGGGGTAGTTTTTGCACAGAGCTCCTATCTACTTTGTGCAGTCTGTGGGGACGGCTGCACTGTCATTTACAGGAGGAGAACCTGGAATTTCTCCAACCTGTCTGGTAAAATAAATATAGTGGTCAAACCGCTTAAATTTGCATTCTTCATAGCACACAGGACATAGTTTACACAATTTGATTAAATATTGGCACAAAACCTTTGCCTGGATCAATGCAACGCCTTTTCCATGCTCCTCCCTTATAGAACTAGCAATGCCTCGTTTTAGTGCCCGAAAAGACATTGACTCCATTTCATTAGAAAATGTCAGCGGATTTTTAGTATGTAATCTGACCACACCATGGTGTAGGGGCAGAGATCCTGATTCCAGTGATGTATCACTTAGTTTACTAGGTGCAGCAGTTATGATGGTCACGTTTTTTGGATCCAGCAGAGCTCAGTTGTTAAGCTGTGTATAACTCCGACCACATCACAGCTTTCAGTGTACCTTGCGTAGTGTCAGAGAGCTGCTAATCAGTGCTAGGAGCATGGTTGAACTGGGAGGCAGGAGGGCAGTTGTCTTTTAGTGATAATCTCCTGCTGATAAAACGCTGATTGTATTGAGACAGCAAAACACAACCCAGTAAGTGACACATTCCTGTAATTACAAACTCTGCTCCTACATTATAGTACTCTCAGATTGTATAGCAAAAACCTGCTGACAGATTTCCTTTAATAATGAATAAACATCACTTATTTAGCATGTACATAGACTGTGATTGTACGATCCCTTTTGCCATCTTGGGCATTTGTCATAAAGGCTGGTTATCTTTTACACTCCTGCATCTGTACATTCTGGTTGGTGTGCCCCCTAACATATGTGAGTTTGGAGCAGTACTGAAGAAAGGTTGGCCATATGACCTTACCGGAGGGGCTGGATTGTGACACACAGCTATGGCAGGTGTCTGTTGCTAGCACTATATAGCACATTGGCTCACTTAGGAGGAGGTGAAGGGAAACTATCTTACCAGCTGACTATTCCGTGGTGCAGACTTTTCCTTCCTTGATTTTCATGTATGACAGAAGGGAGGTAAAACGCTTCTTTTCCTTTGCAGAGCATCTCGGGCATTGCCATGTGTTGATGGCAACATTTGAGCGGGTGAGTGTTTCTTAACCCTCTGTCTGTTACATCTTTGGGCTTGACATTTTATGACAATTGAGAAAGTCTTGGTTTACACTTGTATTATTTCTACTGTGTTCAATGAATGCAGATTCTTACATTACTGAGAGAAGAGGTGACAGTTGGTGCTTATAATAGTCTATGGAGAAGTTGAGTGTGAGGAGCTGACCTATACATTCTGCTGCAAGGTTCCATTTCTGCATAGAACCTTAATAGCACCAACTGCCATCTCCTATCTAAATAATAGCAATTAGACAGCATTTGTCCATGCGTTGAGAGTATTCACAGTGCTGTACATATATTCCTTATCCAGCACCCTGTACTGTATGACAATTGAAGAAAAAACCCATGAAATAGCAAGTATTAAGAACAAAGCATGAGCTAAAATGAAAGCCGATCCCGTTCATAGCAGCTTACAATCTGACATAGTCCCGGAGGACTCGCCTAGTAGGTGCAAGGTGCTCCTTTTGATCAGAGAACTGAGACTTATATCATCAAATAGAGTATAAATCCGCTGCATGACCCTATTGTCACATATATGTGACAAGTTCAGAACTCATTGACATCTATAATTATGTATTATGGATCCACTTCAGGAAATTACTTGTTTAATACGCTCTTTAAACTGAGACTGTCAGGACCAAATCTGATAGTCCAGGGAAGCGAGTCCCAGAGCATGGGTGCAGCATGAGAGAAGTCCTGCAGATGAGATCTACTTGTGCTCCTGAGAGCAGCTTCTTTGCCGAAGACTTATAATAGGACACAGTTATAAAAGTAGTGATCATTTCTATATGCGATTGTTTGCTATGAGACGACTCCTGTTGCATATGTGCCTGCAGACTTTTGACTCCGCACAGCGCACATGATTCACTGGTGCCAGGAGCAGGTGGTCATGTGACCACAAGCATGTGGTTTGCATACTCCTGGCAACATGCCGACTAGACGTGTTCAGTCTCATTCAATGCACTTACATTGAGCAAAGCCGCACATGTCTAGTTGGCATATGACGGCATGTATGCAAATCACATACTTTGCAGTCACACGCCCGCCACTGACCCCGGAGAATCCTCACAGTGCGCAAATCACGCAGTGTGAGGATTCACAAGTCTGCACCCAGAGTGACAGTAAACTAGTAGCCTAAGGTCAGACAACCCCTTTCATTGGGTTCTAAATTATTTTTCCTGCTCCTGTCCTAAGGCCTCGAGCACACTGTGCACAGACGTAGATGGATTGAAATTTGGGTCTACAGTGCTAGTAGCCACTATTACAAGTCTGTGTGGTGCGTCCATGCACCTCTCTGTGCTATAGCAGAGATTACCTTCAGTACTTTGTGAATTCTTAAAGCATCTAGGGTCCATTCTGAATATATATATATTTTTTCCTTTTTTAAGTAATGCGACTTGACAGTGTGGCTCTGACAGCCAGCCCCTACATATACATCTCTGTAGGAACAAATTTTGAGGTGCAGCAGGACAAACTGTGACTTTTTTTTTTGCACTGAAGTTCTATTAGTAAGTTTTATAAATACCCATATAATAACGTTTTGTTTTTCCTCTGGCTGGACAGCCCCTTTAAATAAAACACTGACTTCCTGTCCTATGCAGTTGGCTTATCGTGTCATTATTTTAGTACTATTTTTTTGTATTTTTTTGCAGCATGCAGATGGCAGTTTTTGTGTGAAGCCCTTGAAGCAGAAACAAGTGGTGAGACGGGGTTAATTTCAGGCGCCATCCCACTTCGTGGGGTTTGCATCAACCTAATCTCTTGTCTCATTCCTCTTCAGGTGGATGGGGTCAGTTACCTTTTGCAGGAAATCTATGGGATAGAAAACAAATACAACTCGCATGACTCTAAGGTAACGTAGCCATATAGCAGGCGTCCTATATGTGTGCCGCCATTGTGCACTGTCTGTACTATATGGCGGGGTACACTGTGTCCTTACATGTTCCAGGTTACAGAAGATGAAGTCAGTGACAACAGTGCCGAGTGTGTTGTCTGCCTGTCCGATGTCCGGGACACTCTTATTTTGCCGTGCCGTCATCTTTGCCTGTGTAATACCTGTGCAGATACCCTGCGTTACCAGGCGAGCAACTGCCCCATCTGCCGCCTACGTGAGTCTCGAGACCTTTGCGCCACCATCTTACATATGCATCATGCATTACCCCCTTCCTGACACGGCCAATTTTTTATTTTTATGGTTTTGTTTTTTTCCTTCCTGTTCTTCCAAGAGTCTTAACTTTTTTTTCACCAAACTAGCCGTGTGAAGGCTTGACCTTTTTTTTTTTTTTTTTGTTTTGTGGGACAAGTTGTGCTTTTCAATGACACCAGTCACTACACCGTGTAAAGTACTGAAAATGTGAGAAAAGTGTTTTTGGCATTCATTGTGGGGTAAAAGTGACCTGAAAACAATCTCGCATATATGTATACATATATCTGTATGTGTGTGTGTGTGTGTGTGTGTGTGTGTGTGTGTGTGTGTGTGTGTGTGTGTATGTATATATATATATATATATATATTAATTATATATATATATATATATATATATATATTATATATATATATATATATATATATATATTTTGTATTTATTTTAGTGGAGAAAACACTCACAACTTTGTGAAAAAATAAGTTTCTCTCTTTATTTTATGACCCATGACTCTTTTTTATATATTTTTTTTATTTTTGTTTTTATTGCTCTTTATTACAATTTGAGACTGGGTGCAGTGACAGCAATTATAGCATCTTGATTTTTATTTTTTTTTTGCTACACTGTTTGCCTTATGGGTTAATTCATGTGGTATTTTGATAGCTTGGTCTTTTGCAGAATTGTTGATGCCAAATATTTTATTTTTTTTCACTATGTGGAAAAGGGGGGCGGTGACTTTAAATTTGTGTGTTTTTTTTCTATTATAATATTTTTACAATTATTATTAATAACATTATTATTAATAACATTATTATTATTATTTCTTTTTTGGACCGCCTTAGGGGATTTGAACCTGTGATTTCTTGTACTATGTATTGTTAGTTTTTATGCCAGTCCCTGAATTGGCGTGAAATTGCCAACAGTTGCAGATTTTTTTGTGCAGCAAATAGTTTTGCGATATTGAAAACTGTTTTATGCCAGATAGGTGTCAACAATGATGTGTTATATCGGGGCCTAAATGTCTTCCCTTTTCCTTCCTACCTCACACATGCTCCTTTTTATTCCCTGTACCTGATAAATATGTTCAACGAATTGCAAAATTTGTCATGTAAATGACCCTCCTCCTCCACCGATACAGCCTTCCGAGCGCTTCTTCAGATCCGAGCCATGAGAAAGCTTCCTGGTCCTCACTCGCCTGCCGGTTTTAGCCCGATCATTGCCGCCCCGAGTTCTGATTCTGAGGAGCACACGGTGAGCGTGAGCTGTGTGTTTACTATTAATGATCTCCTGCCCATATCTCATAACACTAATAGTCTGTCTGATCCCATTCTAGGCAGCCGAACACGTTCCTCCCGGGTATGAAGTTGTGTCCCTTTTGGAGGCTTTGAATGGACCCCTGACGCCATCACCATCCGCTCCCCCATTAAGAGCTCTGGGGGACTCTCGACGGTCAGGAGTGCTTCCTTCATATGGCAGTGACATCCAGCTGCCCCACCTGCGCATGCACTCGCCCCTCCAGCACCTCTGCGGAAGCCAAGCTCTAAAGCTGAAAAAAAGTATTTCCAGGTTTGTCAATGCCAAGGTACCATATTGAGTGTCTGTCCTCGCCCTATGTGCGCCTCTATATACTCCGTCACCTGTGCATGTGATGAGTGTCTGTCCTCGCCCTACTCGTGCTCCTCTATATACTCCGTCACCTGTGCATGTGATGAGTCTGTCCTCGCCCTACTCGTGCTCCTCTATATACTCCGTCACCTGTGCATGTGATGAGTCTGTCCTCACCCTACTCGTGCTCCTCTATATACTCCGTCACCTGTGCGTGTGATGTGTCTGTCCTCGCCCTACTCGTGCTCCTCTATATACTCCGTCACCTGTGCGTGTGATGTGTCTGTCCTCGCCCTACTCGTGCTCCTCTATATACTCCGTCACCTGTGCGTGTGATGTGTCTGTCCTCGCCCTACTCGTGCTCCTCTATATACTCCGTCACCTGTGCGTGTGATGAGTCTGTCCTCACCCTACTCGTGCTCCTCTATATACTCCGTCACCTGTGCGTGTGATGTGTCTGTCCTCACCCTACTCGTGCTCCTCTATATACTCCGTCACCTGTGCATGTGATGAGTCTGTCCTCGCCCTACTCGTGCTCCTCTATATACTCCGTCACCTGTGCATGTGATGAGTCTGTCCTCACCCTACTCGTGCTCCTCTATATACTCCGTCACCTGTGCGTGTGATGTGTCTGTCCTCGCCCTACTCATGCTCCTCTATATACTCCGTCACCTGTGCATGTGATGAGTCTGTCCTCGCCCTACTCGTGCTCCTCTACAGTCATGGCCAAAAGTATTGACACCCCTGCAATTCTGCGAGATAATACTCAGTTTCTTCCTGAAAATGATTGCAATCACAAATTCTTTGGTATTATTATCTTCATTTAATTTGTCTTAAATGAAAAAACACAAAAGAATTGTCCTAAAGCCAAATTGGATATAATTCCACACCAAACATAAAAAAGGGGGTGGACAAAAGTATTGGCGCTGTTCGAAAAATCATGTGATGCTTCTCTAATTTGTGTAATTAACAGCACCTGTAACTTACCTGTGGCACCTAACAGGTGTTGGCAATAACGAAATCACACTTGCAGCCAGTTGACATGGATTAAAGTTGACTCAACCTCTGTCCTGTGTCCTTGTGTGTACCACATTGAGCATGGAGAAAAGAAAGAAGACCAAAAAACTGTCTGAGGACTTGAGAAACCAAATTGTGAGGAAGCATGAGCAATCTCAAGGCTACAAGTCCATCTCCAAAGACCTGAATGTTCCTGTGTCTACCGTGCGCAGTGTCATCAAGAAGTTTAAAGCCCGTGGCACTGTGGCTAACCTCCCTAGATGTGGACGGAAAAGAGAAATTGACAGGAGATTTCAACGCAAGATTGTGCGGATGTTGGATAAAGAACCTCGACTAACATCCAAACAAGTTCAAGCTGCCCTGCAGTCCGAGGGTACAACAGTGTCAACCCTTACTATCCGTCGGCATCTGAATGAAAAGGGACTGTATGGTAGGAGACCCAGGAAGACCCCACTTCTTACCCTGAGACATAAAAAAGCCAGGCTGGAGTTTGCCAAAACTTACCTGAAGAAGCCTAAAACGTTTTGGAAGAATGTTCTCTGGTCAGATGAGACAAAAGTAGAGCTTTTTGGGCAAAGGCATCAACATAGAGTTTACAGGAGAAAAAAAGAGGCATTCAAAGAAAAGAACACAGTCCCTACAGTCAAACATGGTGGAGGTGCCCTGATGTTTTGGTGCTGCTTTGCTGCCTCTGGCACTGGACTGCTTGACCATGTGCATGGCATTATGAAGTCTGAAGACTACCAACACATTTTGCAGCATAATGTAGGGCCCAGTGTGAGAAAGCTGGGTCTCCCTCACAGGTCATGGGTCTTCCAGCAGGACATTGACCCAAAACACCCTTCAAAAAGCACTAGAAAATGGTTTGAGAGAAAGCACTGGAAATTTCTAAGGTGGCCAGCAATGAGTACAGACCTGAATCCCATAGAACGCCTGTGGAGAGATCTAAAAATGGCAGTTTGGATTAGGCACCCTTCAAATATCAGGGACCTGGAGCAGTTTGCCAAAGAAGAATGGTCTAAAATTCCAGCAGAGCATTGTAAGAAACTCAGTGATCGTTACCGGAAGCGGTTGGTCGCAGTTATTTTGGCTAAAGGTTGTGCAACCAAGTATTAGGCTGAGGGTGCCAATACTTTTGTCTGGCCCATTTTTGGAGTTTTGTGTGAAATGATCAATGTTTTGCTTTTTGCTTCATTCTCTTGAGTTTTTTCATTTAAGACAAATTAAATGAAGATAATAATACCAAAGAATTTGTGATTGCAATCATTTTCAGGAAGAAACGGAGTATTATCTGACAGAATTGCAGGGGTGTCAATACTTTTGGCCATGACTGTATATACTCCGTCACCTGTGCATGTGATGAGTGTCTGTCCTCACCCTACTCGTGCTCCTCTGTATACTCCGTCACCTGTGCATGTGATGTGTCTGTCCTCGTGCTCCTCTATATACTCCGTCACCTGTGCATGTGATGTGTCTGTCCTGGCCCTACTCGTGCTCCTCTATATACTCCGTCACCTGTGCATGTGATGAGTGTCTGTCCTCACCCTACTCGTGCTCCTCTATATACTCCGTCACCTGTGCATGTGATGTGCCTGTCCTGGCCCTACTCGTGCTCCTCTATATACTCCGTCACCTGTGCATGTGATGTGCCTGTCCTGGCCCTACTCGTGCTCCTCTATATACTCCGTCACCTGTGCATGTGATGTGTCTGTCCTGGCCCTACTCGTGGTCCTCTATATACTCCGTCACCTGTGCATGTGATGACTAGTGTATGATTGATAGATGGTGCACTTACAGGTCCATTTCCCAGAACTCCTCAGTGCTGCAAGAAGACGAGATGGAAAAATCGTTCAGTGACGCTGAGATCCGAACACCGCGGAAAAAGACGCCCCAACTAGCTGAAGTAAGGGAATAGGATAGATGAACACTACCAAATAGCCATTAAAGGAGATTTACAGAAATAGAACATTCTTAATATGTTTTGTATAAAATTAGTTTATATTGAAGATTTGAGCCTTATAAATCAAAAATGTCCACCAGTTATTATTCAATTGACATTTGTGAAGAAAGCATATATCAGAATAAAAGAACAATGACCAAGTAAGATCACTAATTGGGAAGTGCCAATATAATAAATGGCAAAACAGCAAGGTGAGTGTCCCAATCCAGTGCATCCAACACGTAAGAAATCATCAATCTAACTGGAAAAGATTGAACGTTTTCTATAAAAGGAGATGACTAGAACTGTAGTCCTCTTCCTCTCTGAAGAGACAATTTGCATATTTCCCAGAGAAGCATTGCGACTTTAATTCTCCTCATCTCGACATGCTTAACATGCCACTCTCCGCAAGGAGAAACGATACTTCTTGGATCTCATATAAAAGAAGAGAAATTGAAAGACGAGGGAGGGGAAAGCAGGGAAAAACTCTATGCGTTTACTTTTCTGATTTTAAGAATCTTGTATTTATTCGACTTTCTCCAGTAAAGTGGGCCATCCTTAAGAGACCCAAGGAATCCAGACAAGATATACAATATTTTTTTAAAGGTCTCAAATTGCTTTAAAAAAAATAAACACTCGCCACCTTGATCCTTTGAAGCTTCCGTTCATAGGGTTATCTTGTCACAACAGGTCTTTACGTCCTGGCCCCATCCTCCACACACTGGAAATGGCCATAAATGCCCACTCTACCCATCTATAGTTGAAGTAGTCACCCACAAAAGCTATTGCTGGTATTTCTGGTTAATGCATTGTGTTCAGGATGGGGAACAGGAACAAAAGACCAGTGGGCACCTGGGTAGCGTCCGCACAGAAGCTGTAGACTATCTTTTAGGTGAATATTATTTATTGTTCTTTATTTTAATAAGTCTGAAACTTTTAAACCAAAAAATGTAATTGCCTGAATACTCTTTTCATAAGAGTTAAGTGGCCAAACTTGGATAGATGGGCATTAGCTTTACACATGCCTCAACTGTAACCAAACACAAACCCAGACTCAAAGTACTGAAGGCTGAGTAATGAAGAGATTCACATTATTAAAAAAGGTAAATTTTATGAAAACTTAATATTGAAATATAATAATAAAAGCAGAATGCCATATACGGAACGCTCCCGAAAGAAACTGGCTGCAAAACGCGCGTCGGGGGAGGGGGGGGGGGTTCTCCAAGCTAGACTCCCTCGATCCCTAAGAGGTCTAGCATAAACTTCCCCCAGGTAGTTCTTGATTATTTAGAGGGTTATTCACACCATTATGGCTATTGGAGGCCATTTAAGTGTATGGTGGATGCTGACACTTTGCTCCATTTTTGGTCTGCCATTATGCTGATGCATAATCCTCTATCTATTTTTTGATACTTATAACCCCAGGGGTCTCAGTGGTGTTGGGTTTTCTGTGGATGGGGGGGGGGGGGGTCACAGCACTCAGATTATTGTAGGCCCATCAATAATTACATATTCTCTATTTTTGGATACAGTACATTGTTCCTTTACTAGCAATGTCAGCATCCCCTATATGGCATGCTGTTTTTTTGTCTTTTAATATTTTATGTTTCGATAAAAAATTACCTTTTTTAACCCCTTCATGACCTTGCCGTTTTTTGCAATTCTGACCAGTGTCCCTTTATGAGGTAATAACTCAGGAACGCTTCAACGGATCCTAGCGATTCTGAGATTGTTTTTTCGTGACATATTGGGCTTCATGTTAGTGGTAAATTTAGGTCGATAATTTCTGAGTTTATTTGTGAAAAAAACGGAAATTTGGCAAAAATTTTGAAAATTTCGCAATTTTCACATTTTGAATTTTTATTCTGTTAAACCAGAGAGTTATGTGACACAAAATAGTTAATAAATAACATTTCACACATGTCTACTTTACATCAGCACAATTTTGGAAACAAATTTTTTTTTTGCTAGGAAGTTATAAGGGTTAAAATTTGACCAGTGATTTCTCATTTTTACAACAAAATTTACAAAACCATTTTTTTTAGGGACCACCTCACATTTGAAGTCAGTTTGAGGGTTCTATATGGCTGAAAATACCCAAAAGTGACACCATTCTAAAAACTGCACCCCTCAAGGTGCTCAAAACCACATTCAAGAAGTTTATTAACCCTTCAGGTGTTTCACAGCAGCAGAAGCAACATGGAAGTAAAAAATGAACATTTAACTTTTTAGTCACAAAAATGATATTTTAGCGAAATTTTTTTTATTTTCCCAACGGTAAAAGGAGAAACTGGACCACGGACGTTGTTGTCCAATTTGTCCTGAGTACGCTGATACCTCATATGTGGGGGTAAACCACTGTTTGGGCGCACGGCAGGGCTCGGAAGGGAAGGAGCGCCATTTGACTTTTTCAATTAAAAATTGGCTCCAATCTTTAGCGGACACCATGTCGCGTTTGGAGAGCCCCCGTGTGCCTAAACATTGGAGCTCCCCCACAAGTGACCCCATTTTGGAAACTAGACCCCCCAAGGAACTTATCTAGAAGCATAGTGAGCACTTTAAACCCCCAGGTGCTTCACAAATTGATCCGTAAAAATGAAAAAGTACTTTTTTTTTTCACGAAAAAATTATTTTAGCCTCAATTTTTTCATTTTCACATGGGCAACAGGATAAAATGGATCCTAAATTTTGTTGGGCAATTTCTCCTGAGTACACCAATACCTCACATGTGGGGGTAAACCACTGTTTGGGCACATGGTAAGGCTCGGAAGGGAAGGAGCGCCATTTGACTTTTTGAATGGAAAATTAGCTCCAATCGTTAGCGGACACCATGTCGCGTTTGGAGAGCCCCTGTGTGCCTAAACATTGGAGCTCCCGCACAAGTGACCCCATTTTGGAAACTAGACCTCCCAAGGAACTAATCTAGATGTGTGGTGAGCACTTTGAACCCCCAAGTGCTTCACAGAAGTTTATAACGCAGAGCCATGAAAATAAAAAATAATTTTTCTTTTCTCAAAAATGATTTTTTAGCCCACAATTTTTTATTTTCCCAAGGGTAATAGGAGAAATTGGACCCCAAAAGTTGTTTTCCAGTTTCTCCTGAGTACGATGATACCCCATATGTGGGGGTAAACCACTGTTTTGGCACACGTCGGGGTTCGGAAGGGAAGTAGTGACGTTTTGAAATGCAGACTTTGATGGAATGCTCTGCAGGCGTCAGGTTGCGTTTGCAGAGCCCCTGATGTGCCTAAACAGTAGGAACTCCCCACAAGTGACTCCATTTTGGAAACTAGACCCCCAAGGGAACTTATCTAGATGTGTGGTGAGCACTTTGAACCCCCAAGTGCTTCACAGAAGTTTATAACGCAGAGCCGTGAAAATAATAAATGTGTTTCCTTTCCTCAAAAATATTTTTTTAGCCCAGAATTTTTTATTTTTGCAAGAGTAACAGGAGAAATTGGACCCCAAAAGTTGTTGTCCAGTTTCTCCTGAGTACGCTGATACCCCATATGTGGGGGTAAACCACTGTTTGGGTACATGCCGGGGCTCGGAAGGGAAGTAGTGACATTTGAAATGCAGACTTTGATGGAATGGTCTGCGGGCGTCACATTGCATTTGCAGAGCCCCTGATGTGCCTAAACAGTAGAAACACCCCACAAGTGACCCCATTTTGGAAACTAGACCCCCGAAGGAACTTATCTAGATGTGTGGTGAGCACTTTCAACCCCCAAGTGCTTCACAGAAGTTTATAACGCAGAGCCGTGAAAATAAAAAATAATTGTTCTTTCCTCAAAAATTATGTTTTAGCAAGTAATTTTTTATTTTTGCAAGGGTAACAGGAGAAATTGGACCCCAACAGTTGTTGCCCAGTTTGTCCTGAGTACGCTGGTACCCCAAATGTGGGGGTAAACCACTGTTTGGGCGCACGTCGGGGCTTGGAAGGGCGGGAGCACCATTTGACTTTTTGAACGCAAGATTGGCTGGAGTCAATGGTGGCGCCATGTTGCGTTTGGAGACCCCTGATGTGCCTAAAACAGTGGAAACCCCTCAATTCTAACTTCAACACTAACCCCAACACACCCCTAATCCTAATCCCAACTGTAGCCATAACCCTAATCACAACCCTAACCCCAACACACCCCTATCCACAACCCTAACCGCAACACAACCGTAACCCTAATTCCAACCCTAATCCTAACCCTAATCCCAACCGTAACCCTAATCCCAACCCTAACCACAACTGTAACCCCAACACACCCCTAACCCTATCCGTAACCCTAACCACAAGCCTATTCTTAACCCTATTTCCAACCCTAGCCCTAATTCCAACCCTAACCCTAAGGGTATGTGCCCACGTTGCGGATTCGTGTGAGATTTTTCCGCACGATTTTTGAAAAATCTGCAGGTAAAAGGCACTGCGTTTTGCCTGCGGATTTACAGCAGATTTCCAGTGTTTTTTTGTGCGGATTTCACCTGCGGATTCCTATTGAGGAACAGGTGTAAACCGCTGCGGAATCCGCACAAAGAATTGACATGCTGCGGAAAATACAATGCAGCGTTTCTGCACGGAATTTTCCGCACCATGGGCACAGCAGATTTGGTTTTCCTTAGGTGTACATGGTACTGTAAACCTGATGGAAAACTGCTTCGAATTCGCAGCGGCCAATCCGCTGCGGATCCGCGGCCAATCCGCTGCCAATCCGCGGCCAATCCGCTGCCAATCCGCTGCAGATCCGCGGCCAATCCGCTGCGGATCCGCTGCCGATCCGCGGCCAATCCGCTGCAGATCCGCGGCCAATCTGCTGCGGATCCGCGGCCGATCCGCTGCGGATCCGCGGCCGATCCGCTGCGGATCCGCGGCCGATCCGCTGCGGATCCGCGGCCGATCCGCTGCGGATCCGCGGCCGATCCGCTGCGGATCCGCGGCCGATCCGCTGCGGATCCGCGGCCGATCCGCTGCGGATCCGCGGCCGATCCGCTCTGTGTGCACATGCCATAACCCTACCCCTAACCCTAACCCTACCCCTAACCCTACCCCTAGTTCTAACCCTAACCCTAGTGGTAAAAGAAAAAAAAATATTTTCTTTATTTTATTATTGTCCCTACCTATGGGGGTGATAAAGGGGGGGGTTTATTTATTATTTTTTTATTTTGATCGCTGTGGTAGAACCTACCACAGCGATCAAAATGTACCTGTAACGAATCTGCCAGCCTGCAGATTCGGCGGGCGTACTGAGCATGCGCCCGCCATTTTCCAAGATGGCGGCGCCCAGCGAGGACACGGCCGGACACCGGGAGGATCGGTAAGTATGAGGGGGTGGTGGGGGGGTGGATCGGAGCACAGGGGGGGGGGGTGGATCGGAGCACAGGGGGGGGGATCGGAGGACGGGGGGAGCGGACAGGAGCACGGGGGAGCGGACAGGAGCACGGGGGAGCGAACAGGGGGACGGAGGGGGGTACCTGACAGAACGGACGACTGGGGAGGAGATCGGGGGCGGTGGGGGGGGCCAGTACATGATTTCCAGCCATGGCAGATGCTATTGCAGCATCGGCCATGGCTGGATTGCAATATTTCACCATTTTCATAGGTGAAATATTGCAAATTGCTCTGATTGGCTGTTGCACTTTCAACAGCCAATCAGAGCGATCGTAGCCACGTGGGGGCAAAGCCACCCCCCCTAGGCTGAAGTACAACTCCCCCTCTCCCTGCAGATCGGGTAAAATAGGAATTAACCCTTTCACCCGATCTGCAGGGATGCGATCATTCCATGACGCCGCATAGGCGTCATGGGTCGGGAAGGGGTTAATGTTATATAGGTTGGAAAAAAAAAAATGACCTAAGTCCATCAAGTTCACCCTTTCTCCACCACTTATACGTTTTGTCACTAATTTAACTATATCCCATACCTTTGTGATTGAGGAAATCATCCAGCCCTTTTATATAAGCTGTTATAGTGTCTGCCATTACTACCTCCTGTGGTCGGGGATTCCACAGTCTGACTGCTCTAACTGTAAAGAACCCTTGCCTGTTTAGCTGTTGGAATCGCCTTTCTTCCACCCGTAATGAGTGCCCCTTGGTCCTTAGTATGGTCTTTGGAAGGAATAAGTCATGTGCCAGTCCTTTGTAATAATAGGGACCTCTTCATTACTCCGCCTCCAGTACTTTGAGTCTGGGTTAGTGTTTGGTTACATTTAGTAGGCAGTCCCATGCGCTGTCAGTCATATTCACAGACCTGCAGACTTGTATGAGTAATTTTTAATTAGATTAAAAACAGACCATTATTTTTTGGGCTGATCACTTGGTCCACAGACATGTTGCCAGCAGCATAGACTATAATGGGTACAGATCTATCAGTGAAAGACAGGGATAGAACAAGTATGTGATTCATGGACCCCTTCATGAGGCCTTAAAGGGGTATTCCCATCTCTAAGATCCTAACCCAATATGTAGTAGGGGTAATAATATTAGCAAATGCCTCTCTTTTCTCATGTGCAGGCATTGCAGGACCTTAAGTATCCATGGTTACGACCACTGATGAAGTGACAGCTAGTTGCTAGTGGTCGTAACCATGGATACCGAAGGTCCTGCAATGCACACATAGTTTGGGGTGACCTGGAATGGGTGCTATTGAGTCCATCTACAGAGCTAAGACTATGTGATAGTAATGAATATACTTACACTTCTCAGGAATGTGGAGCAACTCCAGAAAGTGAGAATGTGACTCTCTCATCGTCAGGAGCCATTGACCAGTCTTCCTGCACTGGAACGCCGCTGTCCTCCACCATCACCTCCCCAGAAGGTCAGACATTTTGCGTTTTGAATACTACTAAAGTTCAATAAGTTAACAAAATTGTTGTAATTATTGTAATGAAGAATACACCAAGAATTGTAAACGTTGACTGATTGGGTTTCACTACGTCTCAGGCCTAGAACTACTGCAACCCTCACTGGACTATCCAACCTGTGTCATTGATTGGCAGTGGTTAGCTAAGGTGTTCTAGGAACTGGTCTCGACCACAAGGTGGCAGCCTCACTGTGTTTATAGCTTGTTGTAGGACAATTGTATATCCTAGATTTGACCACAAGATGTCACTGTGGCTTTCTTTAATTCTATAACCATTTAATTGTGCTCCTCACCCACTCCATGCCCCTTGTTCTGTGCCCTCTACCTTGCCCATCACATACTGGTTTTTCTGTTTTTTTGTATCTGTTTTGCCCTTCCATTCTCCGGTCTCGCCTTTAATACTACTTTTCACTCTCACTGCTGTCTACCCCCCTTTTTTACATTGTCCTCTTTATTTTTCAATACTTCCTCTTCTGCCATCCTCCACCCTCATCTTTTGCGCAGACCCCTTAAGCAGTAGCCTGGCGCAGTCCGTAATGTCCATGGCCTCGTCCCACAGCCAGCAGTCCCAGCTCAGCACAGACACAGTGTCCTCCATGTCTGGGTCCTACACAGCAGGTATAATGGAGGAAGAGGAAGGGGGGATCACACCATCGCCTCCTATGGCTCCCAGTGGATCCCCCTCTGAAGAAGGGGAGGTAAGGCCTGACACGGGGGTTTGTCTGTGGACTATTACCTGGTCATCACATGAAGTCATTAACTCCTCTCCTCTTTCATAGCTCTCACCAGAGGGACATTTTGTGACTGTGTCTGCAGATGAAATGGATGCAGAGGTACCAAACTATGAGCTGTGCATAGCTAAGGCCTGCACTGTTAGGACATGTGTGGGGTCAGATGGGGGAGTGTTAGCGGCTCTCCATTAACTGGCTGTATAATGCACCACTGACGTTACTTTTTTATCTCTCCTAGGGAAATGTCACAGAGGAGGAATTTGCATCCCCGGAGGAGGATGATGGTAACACTCCCAGCATTTACTTTCCTGAATGTCCCATGTGCATGTACCTCCCTGCCTACATGTCCCTGTGCTCGTCGGGTCCACCATCAGCATACAGGGCACCTGCACTCACCGTCTCGTACTGTCACTCTTTACCATTATTGCGCCTGTCATTCCTGCATGGCATCTCTGCTGATGTCCACGACTCTCTTCCTCTTCCTACAGTGCACACTAGATACCTTGGGCAGTCTGTCTTGTGCCCTACCCTGCCCACCTCTAACTTCCTTAACTCTGTTGCAGGGCAGAGGACTGGCAGAGAGTGTGACAATAACAATGCTGCTCACGTCACACTGCGGGACGCTCTGGACAATGTGCGGGGCTCTGAGGGCTGCCTGGCCGGTGAGTGGCTGCCTCCTGAACATGAACTCTCCTGCTGCCCGTCCATCTATAGTGATGGCTTCCACTAATTTTCCAAAGCTGAACACACCCTGTAATGAATGTGATTAGGAAACATGCCCTCTCCTTGTCTGTCTCCAAATTCAGCTGTGACTCCCTGTGTTTCTCGCTGTCTTTTTCTTACGCTTTCCCTCTATTTGTGTCCCTGTTCACGCATTTTCCTTGGCTAGGTGCCTCTTCTCTTGTTACACAGCCATTTTATGCATCTTACTTTTCCTTGCATTATTTATTTCCCCTTTCATTCTTTAACAATCTCCTACTGTGAGTCAAAAATGTCAGACCCATCATATCGTCTGGTAGAGGTGTCTCTGGATGGTTTATGAACAATGAGAAATTAGTGCTTGTAAGCTTAAAGGGATTACTGTAAATATAAAGGTGACAGTTGTGCCATGTCCATAGGTGATTACATAGATTTCTGCTGGATGAGACCCTCACAATCTCCATTACCGGGTGGCCCTGATCACCAGTTCTGGCTGGTGCCCAATCGGCAGTGATGAGAGGGGTATCTGCACTTCTCTCTCCATTCATTGCTGGAAGAGTGCCATATGCAACCAATTAATTGCACAAATGTCTGTCGAAAGCCATCCCCTCCTGAGACCACATTTTGAGGGTCCGTCCTCCCCTTCTGCAGATATTAGTGGAAATGTAAATCTTGTCCCTGCTATTTGTCTGCTTCTAGAATTTTTTTGCATATTTCCGCAACACTTTTGTCAAAATATTACAAACAAGGCAGATGTTAGTCGTTTTGCTCTTTGCAAATTTGCCGGCCATAAATGGAAGCCATTAGTTTCACAGCAAGACGTAGATCATTGAGAAGGTGGGAGCTCGGGGAAGGGACAAATAGCTGGAGAGATATGGCAGAATTCATTCTATAGTTTGCAGTTTTGCATCATGAGAAGGCATGGGAGCTAAGCAAAGAATGATGCTAAACCAGAAGAGTGCCGGCGCTTTGTTTTGCATTTTCTACATTTAGTGTTTCTTTGAATCTGGTGATCTGACGGAGCTCAGGAGTAGATGCAATTGTGGTCAACATTGTAAAATGTCTCCTGAAATAGTGTGTGCTTGGTTATACATACCGTAAATGTATATGTTTGAAAGAAAAAAAGCACAAGGCGAAAAAAAAAAAAACTTAAGGGGAAAAATTACACAAAATTGAAAAAACCATGCCAGGACACAATGGCATGGTGCTAAAATAACTTGGGGGTATAAGCACACAGTAAGTTTTTGCTGCAGACATTTCTGCATCAGAGATTTGTCTGTTAGCAGGAAAAGCACTGCAGAAAAATATGCACGTTGTTGCTGGGAAATGGGTAAAAAATTCTGAAAGAATGGATAAGCTGCAGCTTCAAGTCTGCAAGAAAACGATTAGCCGCGTGTGCATGCGATTTCAGAAATCTCATTCATTTTGCTGGCACAGTAACATGCTGCGTTTTTCGTAACAGAAAACGTGATGTACGCACATATGTTGTGGATTTTCTGCTGTATATCCGCAACATTTCTGTTGCATTTCCACGGCAAAGTTTTTCTGGGATTTTTCACCGGATGTTTTGCAAGAGTGAAGACTCCAATGAGTTCTGCACAAAAAATTGACATGCTGCGGATTTTAAAATTCACACAGCAGGTCAATTTATGGACAGAAAAGTTCCACAAAGTGTAGATGAGATTTTTAAGTTCTCATTAACCTCGCTGGTATGCTACAGATATTGTGCACGGAAATCTGCTCCGAGAATACACACCAAATATGTAGCATGTGAATTTAACCTAATAAGCTTTTGATGCTTAAAAAAGGCCAGTTTTATGTCCCTCTTCACAATGACTAAAGCTTATCAGAAGCGCTATTATTGCCAAGCACCAGCAGTGAAGAAGACCATGTCCAAAGACCTTGGCATGTTGGCCACAACAGTTGTAAATGTTATCAAGTAGTTTCTGCTTAAGGAACAGTCAAAGATGTGGAGGAAAGACGAGAGTTGATGAGAGAACACTATGAAAGTTGGTTCAAATTGTATCAAAGTAACCAACTACAACATCTAATGAACTTCTGGCTGAGCTGGAGACATCTGGATTGATGACCCACACCATATGCTGCTCAGTGCACAAAGCAGGGTTGTATGGATGAAGGCCAAGGAGGAGCCTACTGCTTCAACTAAGGCATAAAAAGAGTTACTGGACATTGCATAGACAGGCTACAACTTCAGAGAAAACATTGTATGGACGAATAAATCCAAACTAGACCTCATTGGCAATGCAGACCAGTGTAATGATTACTGCCTACAAAATTAAGCCAATGAAGTCTTCCCTACCTATAATGTAATTTGGTAGAGGATCCATAATGTTGTAGAGGTGCTGTGCTGCACCAGTGACTTGAGACCTTGAACGTGTTACGAGAAGAATGAAATCGGAGGATTATGGGACCATTTTAGAACAAAATATCCTCTCAAGAAAACTATTGTAGGTTATATTCAATCAAAACAGGCCTTGCAGAATAACTACTCAAATCTCCTCCAGACGTACACAAGAACAGGTAACAAGGAAAAACGATCTGACCGGCAAATAGCCCTGATCACAATCCAATTGAAAATCTTTGGAGAAAGCTGATATCTGGTATTGGAGGGGGGGAAGACCCTGCCCAAAATCATAATAAACCCCATAAAACCGATTTTATTCATTAATATTAAAATGCCACCAACCTGTGGCCATACCACACAAACTCACAAACACCATGAACAAAAACTGGTACAGGGGATAAATTGGGATATTGTTCCCTAGAATGGTGCCTGTGCTGATGCCTTCCTGACTGCGGCGGTTGGCCACCTAGGGGGAGGGTTGTGGCGCCCCCGCTCAACGATGGCTAGCCCTAGGGTCCCTAGATATACCCTGCAGATCCAATTGGGTCCCTCTACCCGGATACCGACTAAAGGACCCCTAATATCTAATCTGGCTCATCAGGAGGCGAATTTATCACATACCAGATACATGTGGTGAGATCGGGCCTCCTGATGTAGTCCATGAGCCGGGCCAGATATCGGTACCACCCGGAGTGACTAATTTTCTTTGGTATTTTTAGGTAGATGCATGTCTGTAGTTTATTTTTTGATATGATAGCCCTTACATATACGTAGCTTATTAACCCCTTCAGCCCTAGGCCTATTTGTACCCAAGTGCCTAAGCCAATCTGACCTGTGCCACTTCATGGGCTAATAACTTTGGAACGCTTTCACCTATCCAAGCCATTCTGAGATTGTTTTCTCGTGACATATTGTACTTCACGTCAGTGCTAAATGGGAGTCAATATATTTTACCTTTCTATATAAAAAAATGCTAAATATTCGGAAATTTTGGAAAAATCGGCAATTTTTTAACTTTGAAATTCTCTGCTTTTTACAAAAATACTGATACCCCCCATAATAGTTATTAATTTACACTCCCCACATGTTTACTTCATATTGGCATCATTTTGAAAATGAAACCTTATTGTTTTACGACGTAATAGGGCTTATAGTTTTATGCGCAATTTTTCACATTTACAGCAAAACCCACTTTTCAAAGGACCAAGTCACTTCTGAAGTCACTTTAAGGGGCTTACATAACAGAAACCACCCATAAATTACCCCATTTTGCAAACTACACCCCTCAAGCTGTTCAAAACTCATTTTTAAAAACTGTTAACCCTTTAGGTGTTCCACAGGAATTTTAGCAGAATGAAGGCGAAATTTCAAAATTTCATTTTTTTTCCAGATATTACATTGTAATCCAATTTTACCTGCAACCTAGCAAGGGTTAACGGCAAACCCAAACTTGGTTACCCTAATTCTGCAGTTTATAGAAACACCCCACATGTACTCGTAAACTAAAGTATGGGCACACAGCACAGCTCAACACGGAAGGAGCGCTATGTGGTTTTTGGGTGGCGGATTCACTGGAAGAAATCTAGGGGGCCATGTCACATTTGAAGGCTGCCTGAGGTACCCCCACAGTGGAAACCCCAAAAAGTGACCCTATTTTGGAAACTACACCCCCAAGGAATCTTTTAGGGGGTATAGTGACCACTTTGACCCAACCAGTGTTTCACAGTAGTTGGAAACACTTGGTTGAGAAAATGGAAAAAGTGCATTTTTTACATGAAGGTGTCATTTTAGGCTCATTTTTTTATTTTTAAGAGGTGTACCAGCAAAAAATGCACCCCACTATTTGTTCACCAATCTCTCCCGAACACAACAACACCCGATATGTTGTCGTACACTGCAGTATTGGGGAACGGCAGGCCTCGGAAGGGAAGGAGCGCCAAATGACTTTTGGAGTGCAAATTTTACTGGAAGAAATCTAGGGGGCTATGTCACATTTGAAGACACCCTGAGGTGCCCCAACACACGCACACACACTGACACATACACGTTCTGTGCTGAACAGGACTCTCCGGTCTTCTCTGCAGAGCTCCTATCTCCCTCTGTAGAGGCTGACACCTCCCAGGCAGAGCAGTGAGACTACACAAGCTGGTCTATGAAGCACTTATGAGGCTTGCTTGGAAAAACTTCCTTCCATGGCTAGAAGAAAACCATGCAAGGGACCTTCACCATCTGGATGAAACACTGAAGAACATCACAAACTTTCGCATCAGTGTGTCGCAGGGATCCTTCGAAAAGCTCTTGGATAATGAATCTTGCACACTTACCCTGAAGCTCTTTCAAGTTTATCTTGAGACCCTCAGAAATGAACAACTCTCAGCATTCTGGATGTCATACTTGGACATGGTCGAGACCATGCTGGCCCTGGTTCGAGCTTCAAGAGAAGGCAACTGGATGCTTCACCTAGGAGCAATCCGACAGATGATACCATGGTGTTTTGCCTATGACAAGGTCAACTATGCCCGATACCTAACCTATTACTATGCCACAATGTCTCGGCTGCCCATAGAACACCCAGAGGTCCATGAATACTTCATGCAAGGTGGCTTTTCGGTCCAGATCGGTAGCAAGAATCCTTTTGGACGAATTCCTGTGGACCAGACCATTGAAGAGACAATCAACAAAGACACCCAGACACCAGGGGGCACAAAAGGCTTCAGCCTCAAAGTTGGAGCTGTTTCCAGGTTCTACCTGACATCAGAGTACCGCAGTATGTACTTGAGGCAGCTGAGGGCCCTGGTAGGCCAACAATATACTGACTTCAGCCATTCAGACCTACAGGTGTCTAGGATTAGAAGAGATGAAGCCGATGTCCAATCTTTCGTTCAACTGCTGGAGACAGGTTGGGTGAACCCCTTCAACAAAGAGCATAATGGTGAACTTATCAGTTTGTCAACAGCGACTGTAGCACCACCAGATGTAGCCAAAGACCTTCAAGGGGCATACAGTATAGGAGAGGATGCATATCAAACATTCAAGGATGAGCGTTTGGGTACCGATAAGCCAACTACATTGTTTCATGACAAGATGACGAAGAACAAACTTAAAACGTTCTCTAACATCCAAATGAAGACACGCAGACAAGGTCTTGGCAAGGAGGTAATTTTGAAGGCTGACAGAAACCTATTTGGCCAGATGATACTTGTAGCTGAGAACAGAAAGCTACAAATGAGTGATGTCTTGACTCATCCCCTGGGTCCATTGCCATGGGCACTTGCCAATGGTGATGGGTCTATCCGCAAGACCAACAAGGCTGCCCTCGCAAGGGAGTTGGAGAGGAATGCTCGTCCTGCAGAAGTGATCCCCGAGCCCTCTGCAACCATCATTGATGGGATGAGCCTGGTTCAGAAACTGAAGGGAAACAATGCAACATTTGGCCAGCTAGCAGGCACAGCAATGAGTCGCGCTATCCATGAGGGTGCTAAGAGCAAGCGCATTGATATTGTCTTTGACGTCTACAAGGAGACATCCATCAAAGATACAGAAAGAGTCAACAGATATGAAGGCACAGGGATCCATTTCAAGAACATTCAACATGGGCACAACATCCAGCAGTGGAAAAAGCTTCTAAGTAGTTCCTCCAACAAGGCAAGTCTCATAAAGTTTCTGGTAGAAGAATGGAAGGCGAAACACCACAGGGAGAAGCTTGAGGAGAAGGAGCTGTATGTCACATGTGAGCAGCTCTGCTTTAAGATCACCAAAGAACAGTGGGAAGAGGCTGCTGACCTTAAGTCAAATCAAGAAGAAGCAGACAAACGCCTCCTTCTCCATGCTCTTCATGCAGCAGAATCTGGTTACAAGTCGGTCATCATCACTTCGGAGGATACTGATGTCATGGTCCTGTGTCTGGGCATGTGCCACAAAATCCCATCCCACCTGTTCCAGAAATGCGGTACACAGAACCGGACAAGATTCCTGGATATCACCACTCTGAGCCGAACATTGGGAGGCAGCGTATGTGATTCATTGATTGGTATGCATGCATTTACAGGCTGTGACACCGTCAGTGCATTCGCTGGCCGTGGGAAGATGACGACACTCAAGCAGTTGAAGATGAACAAGACATACCAGGATGCCTTTCAGGAAGTTGGTCGTTCATGGGAAGTGTCTACCGAACTTTTTGAGAAGTTACAGGAAATCACCTGCCACATGTACCTGCCAACTACCCAAACAACTGAGGTAAACAGGCTCCGTTATCAGCTGTTCTGTGCCAGACGTGGAGTGGTAGAGTCAAGTCAACTCCCTCCTTGCCAGGACTGCCTTTTCATGCATGCACTGCGTGCAAACTACCAGGCTGCGATCTGGAGGAGAAGTCTGCAGAGCCAGCCATGGGTTGCAAACCCAACAGACTGCGGTTGGATGATAGATAACGACGGAAAGCTTGTTGTCAAGTGGATGCAAGGGGCACCAGCACCAGAAGCTATTATACAGCTACTGTCCTGCAAGTGTGTGCGGTCATGTGAACTTCCTCAGTGTACTTGCCTCAGCAATGGCCTGAAGTGCACAGACATGTGCAGATTACAGACATGCCAGAACAAGGGTACTGAAGACGAGCCAGTAGAACAACAGTCAGATTCAGAGTCCGATGTTGAAGATATTATGGAGTAACATATATATATATATATATATATATATATATATATATATATATATATATATATATATATATATATATATATATATATATGCACATGACATGTTCAGTGTGTATTTACATAACTTGGATTAAATTTTGTTACAAATACTACATCTAGTCACTCCGGGTGGTACTGATATCGTCATATTTGGTTCTTGGCTCATGCTAAAATTCCTGTGGAACACCTAAAGGGTTAACAGTTTTTAAAAATGAGTTTTGAACAGCTTGAGGGGTGTAGTTTGCAAAATGGGGTAATTTATGGGTGGTTTCTGTTATGTAAGCCCCTTAAAGTGACTTCAGAAGTGACTTGGTCCTTTGAAAAGTGGGTTTTGCTGTAAATGTGAAAAATTGCGCATAAAACTATAAGCCCTATTACGTCGTAAAACAATAAGGTTTCATTTTCAAAATGATGCCAATATGAAGTAAACATGTGGGGAGTGTAAATTAATAACTATTATGGGGGGTATCAGTATTTTTGTAAAAAGCAGAGAATTTCAAAGTTAAAAAATTGCCGATTTTTCCAAAATTTCCGAATATTTAGCATTTTTTTATATAGAAAGGTAAAATATATTGACTCCCATTTAGCACTGACGTGAAGTACAATATGTCACGAGAAAACAATCTCAGAATGGCTTGGATAGGTGAAAGCGTTCCAAAGTTATTAGCCCATGAAGTGGCACAGGTCAGATTGGCTTAGGCACTTGGGTACAAATAGGCCTAGGGCTGAAGGGGTTAATAAGCTACGTATATGTAAGGGCTATCATATCAAAAAATAAACTACAGACATGCATCTACCTAAAAATACCAAAGAGAATTAGTCACTCCGCTTGGTACCGATATCGTCAAATTTGGTTCTTGGCTCATGGACTAATGAGTCAGAGGGGTGAAACACGTTGAGGCGGTGTGCATGGAAGGAGGACGGCATTTGGTTTTAGGATGAGTACCATGCTTGTTTTAACTGTACCATTCCATCTAACTGCAGCACCTTAAAAGCATGGCATAAAGGATTAATTATTGTATAGTGGTGTGTATTGAGCACATACAGATTAGGTGCTGCAAAATTCTAGGTAGAGAGATCTATGAAAGGATATAATTGCATTATCCATACATAATTAATCATAGATGGACATCATGGCAAATATATATTTCTTGCCGTCCGATGCTATTATACATGTTTTCTATTGTTTTTAAACCTGGTGTGGGGAGTAGGTTTTCCCTATATATAGGTGTGACCTTTGTTTAGATATTAGGG
Source organism: Ranitomeya variabilis (assembly GCF_051348905.1). Taxonomy (NCBI): domain Eukaryota; kingdom Metazoa; phylum Chordata; class Amphibia; order Anura; family Dendrobatidae; genus Ranitomeya; species Ranitomeya variabilis. Next base: position 474,227,496 of record NC_135235.1, on the reverse strand, counting down.
GTCCTTTAGTCGGTATCCGGGTAGAGGACTCAATTGGTTCTGCAGGGTATATCTAGGGACCCTAGGGCTAGCCATCGTTGAGCGGGGGCGCCACAACGCTCCCCCTAGGGTGCCAACCCCCGCAGTTAGGAAGGCATCAGCATAGGCACCATTCTAGGGAATAATATCCCAATTTATCCCCTGTACCAGTTTTTGTTCACGGTGTTTGAGTTTGTGTGGTATGGCCACAGGTTGGTGGCATTTTAATATTAATGAATAAAATTGGTTTTATCGGGTTTATTATGATTTTGGACTAACTGTACCCTGGTTTAATAATTTTGGGCGAAAAGACCCTGCAAATATTTAAGCGCTTTAGAGCATTGTACTGGAAGAAACTAGCAGCAGTCCGGTGCAAGAAGAACACAGATGGCTACCCAAGCCCTTGGATGTTGTCATTGTTACCAAAGCTTGCACAGCCAAGAGTTACAGAGGCCTTTAATCCTGTCCATTGCATATACTTGTATTCTTCTTTATTTCTTTCTTGAAATTAATGCATGTATGATTCTTGTTCAACTTATTGTTGAATGTATTTGGACATGCTATTAATATAATCTAATGATTCACAATATTCACTGGTTTCTGGAGATACTGGCTTTTTTTAAATTAACAATCAATGCTGATTATTGTGACCACGAATGTATATTTTTTTTTATCCCTGGCAGCTAATATGGTGGTGATGGGACACTTAAAGTGGTTGTTCCTATCTCTAAGATATTATCCCAATATGTAGTAGGTGTGTTAATAACATTATTAGCAAATATCTCCAATAAGAAATGTATTATAGGCTATGCCTCTTTCCTCATGTGCAGGCATTGCAGGACCTTAGGTATCCATGGTTGCAACGACTAGCAACTAGCTAAGATCCTGCAATGCCTGCACATGAGGAAAGAGGCATAGCCTATACTACATTTCTAATTGGAGGGATTTGCTTATATTATTGTTGTTACACCTACTACATATTGGGATAGGGTCTCGGAGATGGGAGTATTCCTGTAACTCGATCCATGGGGGAGTCTAAGGCTAGGTAGAGTTTCTTTCATGTTGCGTAGTGAGTTACTTGCCTTTACAGGTCCAGCCTTGTCTCAGCTGGACCTTGCGCTCATCTTGGAAGTCAGGTTGGGCAAGGTTAGGGATGATTATGCAGTTCTTCAACTGCTCCATACTTAATCAATAAGGAAGTGATCTAGGGTCTACCACTACTGACTTATTGCCTGCTGATGCAAGTTATCTCTGCTCCCTTGGTCTTTCTTATGGCAGCCTACATTTTATTGAGGGGCAAGGGCCTAGACTGAATACGGGCTGCTTCTAGCAGTACTGTATACTGGAAGGCCGCAGAGTGGATCTTGAGTTCCCTGCAGGCAATGAGTGACGATCCTTTCATAAGTAACGGCAGTACTAAATCTCATGAAGTCTGAATCTTCTCTTCTTTTGTGTATGGATTATCTCCTCCTCTCTGCTTCGGTTACTTTTTTCCATGTACCGCATTATTCTGAGGCTTCATGTAGTGGATTCTCTACGTTGTTCCCAACAGGACCCTAACAATACAGTTGCAAATTTCGGCCTCCGCGCCATCACACAACAGCTTCTGTGATCTCGCCAGGAGTCTTTGATCCCAAGTACATATATATCTCTTCACCCCCTATGTCTTCTCCCTATCAATCCCATCTAATCCTTTGCACCCCACTTTTTGTCTGTTTCCTTTCTCACTTGTCACTTAATTGCTGTAAAAGTTCATGTTCACTATGTGTCAGCTGTGCTCACTGCTTTCTGCTCCGCTTGACTGTGCTACCTACCGGTCTCCTGCTGCAACCCAGGTGCCCACTAGCATGCCCATGTGGTTGCAGCTTTTCTCCAGGGCTTCGTGTACTAATTGGCTTGGAGGCATCTGACTTGGGTGGCTTCAGCTGCATGATCTAAAACCCAGCAAGGCCACTCTATGCACATTCTAATAATGGCATTACAATCAGCGGATTTTCAGCAATATTTGTATATGTTTTGGGGTATGCGATATAGCCAGCGTTGTGTATTCACTTCCTGGCTTACATGCTGTTGTCCTAAACACAAGGATGGCATGTACCCTTCAAAACATCAGGATATTTATGGCACTGATTGGGTAATTCCAAAAGTGAGCTAATCTGAGCCGGTGCCCACTGTGGAAGCTGCATGTGGAATGTTTCCAGGGCCGGCCCTTGTCATGCTCTCAGGCTTCTCCCAGGGAAGCTATGGAATAACACAGGACTGTAAGTTGCCGTTCCACCCTTATCTTGTTTCCCTACATGTATGCTATAGTTTTAGTATTGCTAGTTATGCACGAAAACTGCCCTTTCACGTAAGGAAAGGGCATGACCAGGCAATTCTAGGAACGCTTGTCTCACGATAATCGTGCAGTCTAAATAAGCTCCCGATCACCCAGTGAATGAGCAAAACGCTCGTTTGTCAAGTGAAATAATCTTTTTGTTTGATAATAAAAGATCATTGTTCTCGGCAACACATCGTACTGTGTGAATGGGAATCTCGCTGCGAGAACAATGGCAGCTTATGATGATCTACTACTGGAATATGAATCAGACCATTATTCTCGGCAGCACATCGTCCAGTGTAATCTATGTGCACTGAACAATCTACAGTATTTCTGATATATACCTCCTGTGCCAAGTATACATTCCTGTATTCTGCCAACAGTCCCACAGAGCAATGGCAAAGTTTAATAATAAAGCTCCCCATTACATCTACATAACTACGGTAGTTAGAGTTTTTTTTACATGAACAAAGTTCATTTTAATCAATTGATCTTGGAATAATAACTTGCACCATTGGATGTGGTTAAAAAAATGTTCCTGTGCTGAGATAATCTTATAAATGTGCCCCTGCTGTGTGCTGTGTAATGGCTGTGTCTGACCGTGCAGGGACATGGTCTGATCATACCACAGCTCCTGGGCAGGGGAGGAAGCAAAAGAGTATACAGGCAGAACCGCATTGTGGAACTTATTGTTATTCCAAGATCTATTGAGTAAAATGAACTTTGTTTATGGAAAAAAAAAACCTTTAGCTTTGTAAATTATTTAGACGTTCTACCATTTCTAAAATATTGGGCCAGGATGTGAAACCATTACTGGTATTTGGCACCAGGCTGTCAATTGACTCTTAGATGTAGAACAATATTTTTTCACTAGTAAGTAATGTGACTTATGACTGAATAAAAGGTTAGGAACCTCTATTTATAGGCATTATTTTAAAGGTTCTTACTATGATTTATTCTATCCCTTTTATAGTACAGTCCTTTTAATTTGGCAGCTAGTTTCTAAGTTTTTTTTTTTTTTTGTACCACCAAATTAGAAATAAAGCATTACTCAGATTTCATTGAATGTAATGTCCTCTTTCACTCGGGCTATTAGCTCTGGGCCAGAATGTCCTAATGACTGATTGATTTAAAAGTGGGGTTTCTAAACTAGAAACCTTTGCAGTCAAGTTCTTTTAGGCAACTTTAGAGATTTCTTTGTCATCTGCAAGAGGAGATAAAGTGGATGCCGTCCTACCAACCTTAAAGATGTTTTCTCATAAATGGCATTCTTCATCTATCCACCGACTATGTGATAAATTTCTTATCACCTTGTGCCCTGCTACTGGGTCTTCCACCAATTACTAGAACATGGGAGGCCCAATCCCCCATTCATTCTCCATACTGTCGGGACTGAATGGTTGTGCACGACTGCTGCCGCTATCTTCGCATTGAAGAGAGTGATTGAGGAAGCATTCGGCAGAAGTCATGCGTGACCATGCTGCCCCAGTCCATACCTCGTTTAGGAGAATTTGGGAATGTAGTGGGCAGTGTGGGTTGCAGCAGTTACTACTGCCTGTGGATTGATGCTAAATGTTGGGATCTTTTGTGGGAATACCCCTTTCTCTTTCAGTGGCATGGGGTATGATCCGTTGTTTCATCATTGATGTCGTGAGTAGTCTGGTCTTGCTGCTGTGTTTTGCCACTCTTGTGTGATGTTTTATTTTCTACACCTGTTGTCCATTTGTCTTCTTTTTTTCCTATCTCTGCTTCAATCTCCTCTTCTCTACCCATCTTGTTGTTTCCTTCTCTACCGCCCATCCGCAGTGGCTGTTCCGGACCCCCAACCCATACCGATTGAAGATTAGGTATGACAGAGCAATATTCTGCAGTGCCAGGCTATCATTGCTATTAACAAATATGAATCTGCTCATTTTAGTTCTTAGTTTTCATAGACGGCCAGTCTTAGAACGGTTTAAGGAACTAATGTCTTTGGCGTTCTTTGTGCCAGACCTCTTGGCTTTAAGTGTGTTGAGGCTGTATATTCTGTGATCTGATGTACTAAATATATGGAGCTACTTCTACCTTTTGCTCTGCTTCCCGTAGAATTTCCAGCACTGTCCAAAAGTTTTTAGGCATGTGTGAAAAAGATGCTGTACAGTAAAATTGCTTTAATAGAATTGTTAATGGTTTATTTTTATCAATTAACAACTCAACATTCTTGCCTTCAAAATCAGATGTCCAGCAGTGCCTTTTGCTCAAAACTTGACAGTAACTACTTGGATTGAGTTACACTCATCTACTTTTCAGAGAAGTCCTAACAGAAGTGGACTTCAAGGAGGAGCTGCAGCCGAAAAGCTATAAACTTGACATGAAAACCAGGACAAGTGACTCAACTCTGCATGAAAACATAGGAATTAGTGATGGGTGAACAAGATCTTGGGCGTGCTCTGATATTATGTTTGAGTCACTGCGGCTGCATGTTTTGCAGCTGTTATAGCCACAACCCATGCGGGGACTGCCTAACAGCCGCGAAACGTGCAGCCGCGGGGACTTGAACATATTATTCGAGCACACCTAAGATACTCTAATAACACCCGGGCATTCTTAGATAACATGCTATCCGAGCACATTCGTTCATCACTAATAGGGATTGAAGAGTGGTAGGTTGATTGTCTTGTTTGCAGGCAACAGTGTAGCATGGTGGAGGTTCCTTGCAAGTGTGGGGCTGCATTTCAAATGAAGTTGTGGATTTGGTCAAGAATAGTGGTGTCCTCAGCGCTGAGAAATACAGAAATATACTTATCCATTATGCAATGCCATCACGGAGTCTTCTGATTTGCACCAATTTTTTTGTGCAATAGTACAACAGAGCCCAAACATACAGTCAATGTCCCTAACCAATATCTTCAGCATAAAAAAGAACATTGAGCACTGAAAGTGATGTGACCCCACAAAACCCTGAATTCAACATAATTGAGTCTGTGTGGGATTACAATAAGAGACTGAAGGGTTTACTAAAGCATACAGAAGACCCGTGGTTAGTTCTCCAAGATGTTTGGAACAGGCCTCCCTGCTGAGTTTCTTCAAAAATTGTGTGCAAGTCTACTTAAAAGAATTGATGCACTTTTGAAGGCAAAGGCTGGTCACACCAAACATAAATTTAATTTAAGTTAATTCCCTTTTGGATTTTGTTAATTGATGTAAAATAAACTATTAACACTTCTATTTTTCTTACTATTCTTACTCTGTAGCATTTTTTCCACAACTGCCTAAAACTTTTCACAGTCCTGTATGTCTCATTAAATCATTGTCCTTTTTCCTTCCATCTCCAGTTTACTCTTTAGTCCTTTCCTTTGTTCCATTGTGTCTCATTGTTTAACTCCTCTGTCATTCATGCAGATCTTTTCTGGGGAGAAACGTCTAATTTTTTGGCCTTCTTGCCTATGCTTCTTTCAGATGCCTGTTACCTGGGTACTCCGAGTCAGAGAAGAAGACATCCATACCACAGTTCGGACACTTGCATCTCTTTTCAGGAGGTGGGAGACAGACACGGTCGGCTTGGCGCTCAGGACGTGTGATGGGTTAGCTGCTATCCTGTGGACACTTCTCACCGGTCACTGAGAGAGACTCGCCTCTGTAAAGTCACTCAGGACACCTCACTGTTTATACCTGGTGCCAGCTGTCTGCCCTCAGTCACCTTGTGTAACACTTCACCTTTGAGTAGGTTGATGTGTACTCTTGCTGCCTCTTCAAGGTGCGATGGTACTGGTCACTGTATATCTAGTTATGTTGTATATAGCCTGTGTATACATTTGCAACAGGGAAAACATGCACTAAGATGTCTTAGGTTGTGACACAAGTATTTGTTTCCTAGTAGAAAGCTAGCAATATATCTGTTCTGTATGCAGTTGTGATTGGCACAGCCTACTGCAACACTTTTTTTGGAGGGAAAAGTAAAGCCCTCTTGTATAGTAGCCGGGAAGAAGGAATACCCACTTATGGAGGCTCCGAGCTGTCCACTTACTTCTGAAGCTCCTCTCCAGTGCCATGGCAGAGGTGGAAAGATCGGTACACTGATTGGTTTCAGAGAAAACGGGTTCATTTTAATATTTGAGGAGGTTGTTGGTCCAGGTGATATGAGGGTGTAGAAAGGCAATGGGGTAAGTGTAGAGTGAGTATACTTCAGAGGTGGCCAACTCAGTTTAGGAAGCATTTAGCCTTGCCACAAACTGTGTGATTAGAGGGGTAGGTGGCTCCACTTATGAGGTGCTGGATCTTCCGTATCATAAACCACCAGTGTTATACTGCACCTGTATTATGTCTCCGTTCAGGATCCGTTTTCCATGACCGTCCTTTTAAGGCTCTTCCAGCCATGTATCCTACAAAAAGCTTTATGTAGTAGGCTTCTGTTAATGACCGCTTCCCTACAAGTCAACTTTTGCTGTGTAACAGTATTAACATAAGCATCTGTTAAGTATTGTTCTTTCCAGATCAAATTTGCTGGTTAATTCTCTTTTATGTATAGATTACGGTTTGTAAGTAGAGAACTGCTCTTCTGCATGTTCCTCCTACACAACCATCATAGGTAAGGGTATTAGTCCATTTATGACCACCTAACCTCTATTCAATCGCTCAGTGCAGCCGCCTGCATCCTGCGTGCCGAACCTGAATCTATAGGTAGAATTTGGCCAATTCCAATGGAGTAATTGCTGGACCACTGTTCCTCCCTATTTGACTACAAACCATGTGCAGAAGTGGCAGACGAATTGGCTGACTTGCTTCAACATACTGCAGCATAAGACTGCACAAGAAGTAGTAAAGCTTTATGATAAAGAAATCCATTATAAACGGTAGTGTATGTTTAGTTTGCACAGATTTTCACACACTTTTTATTTTTCACATATATTAGAGACCTATTTTATGTGTTTAAGACGTATTCGCAGTTCCTTTATCAAGGCTGGTTTGGCTAAGATGGAAGTGGCGTGGCATAGAGTGAAAGTGGTTGAGGCTTAAAAATGCAGTAATGTGCACCAAAGTTTAAGCACTAAAGAGGGTGCAAAATCGGCCAATCAAGAGGTGTAAATTCTGTGCAATGTCGGGGGAGAATTATTAAGCTAAATGCACCAAAAAAAATGTTTATTATTTGCAGTTTGTGTTTTAGACATTTTTCGTGCCTTGACTGATATGAGAACTTTTCTGAAAAGGAGCATGGCTTTGGTTAAAATAAAAATAATTAAAAAATTTTTTTAGCTTCGGACCCCCAAAATGCACCAAACTCTTGTCATTTTTCTTGCGCAAATGAAGCCTGGTAATAGATAGTGCAATAAGACAAGACAGTCTAAAGATGCACCAACTTTATCAAGCGCCATAAACCACTGGGTTTACATATTGGATGCTATTGACTATCGTGCTCCAAAGATGTGGCAAATTTATAATTAATGGGGTTGTTTCCTTTCAGATAAAATTAAGCCTCTGGCTGCAATTTGTTAAATAACAATAAACCTTTCTGTACTCCCCTTCCCGGGGGCCACCGATGAGTCTCCACTACTGCTCTATCAGCTCAGCGGCTCTGATGGGGGCATTTAGTCTACACTGGCAGAACCGCTGAGCTCGCTGTTTGGCATTGGATGTGGTGTAACATAGACAGACTCTGGAAGTAGCAGTGGAGACTTGCTGGTTGACCTGAGGAGACTGAGTATGGTTTATCTAGTCTTATTGCACCATAAATTAGTTGGTTTAGCTTGTGCCAGAAGTTTCTTTACAAGATTTTGGTGCATTTTTGGGCTCAAAGTCATATGTTAAGTCCAGCCTTTTTTTTTCTGCCAAAGTCATGCCCCTTTTCAGCATGCCAGACAAGCTGCAAAAAAGTGTCTAAAACACATAAATGTGGTGGAAGTCATAAATACAGGGTTTTTTTTAAAGAATGAGTCAATGGAAAAATTTGGCACACTTTCAGATTGTCTAGTCTAAGTTTCCACTGTCTAAATATTGGGCATGATTAGTAAAATTGCCTTACTATTATTATTATTATTATTATTTGTAGAAAGCAATTGGCATCAGAGTAGATGAGTCGTGATCACTGACTGAGGAGCGACGTGATCACTGACTGAGCAGCCGGCTTATCTGCAGAATCTCCTTTAGGCCGGGATCACACATGCGAGAAATACGGCCAATTCTCACATGTTAATACTCGGCACTGCACCCGGCATTCGGGAGCGGAGCTTGCAGCTCCATGTATTGCTATGCGGCGGCACCCTCCGCTCCTGAGAGTCGGCGACAGTGCCGGGTATTAACATGCGAGACTTGGCTGTGTTTCTCGCATGTGTGATCCCGGCCTTAGATGCGGTCTTCCCCTGGCCAGTATGGCAGCTCTGCAGTATTTTGTTTGTGTATTTAAGTCTTACGTTTATTTGCTTGATTTTCCTGGCATGTTCCTTCCATCGTGTTCATTTGCTTTTTCTTATTTCTACCTCAGCCCTTCCTGTAAATCTCTGCTTACGATTCTACTTACAGTTCACGTATTTGGTTTAGATTTTCTTTGATTTGCACAACAATAGGCACACCAACCACACTTGGTTATGCTCACCTATACCCACATTATTGACCTGTGTAAATAATAGCATATATAAGATTCATTATTATTATTATTATTATTATTATTAATTTATATAGCAGTATTTACTCCACAGCACTTTACAGACCTCATCACCTCTGTCCACAATCTAAATTTCCTATCAGTATGACTTTGCAGTGTGGCAGGATCCCTTGCAGAACTCCTTGCAGATGTTGTCATTGGTGGGATTTGAATTTAGGACCTCAGTGCTGCACCACTGAGCCACCGTTCTATCAAAAGTGTTCAGAAAAATGATCAGTTATTAAAGGGTTATCTTCTACTCTGTATGTTAAGTCTCATGAACTGGAAAGATAGTGTTTCCCCAAAAATAAAACATGGTCTGCTATTATCTATTACTCAAAAAGATGAGCTAGGGCTTGCTTTGAGGGGATGTCTTTTTTTTTTTTTTTTTTTTCCATGGGCGATCCACATTTATTCTTCAACAAAAAAGCATTTTATTCAATTATAATCATGTCAGCACACATGCACGTATGTGTGTATTATTATTATTATTATTATTATTTATATAGCACCATTGATTCCATGGTGCTGTACATGGGAAGGGGTTATATACAAATTACAGATATCACTTACAGTAAGCAAACTAACAATGACAGACTGATACAGAGGGGCGAGGACCCTGCCCTTGTGGACTTCCTTCTAAAGGGTGTGTATACACACACACCGCACCTACGATACATACCACCTGGTCTCCTTTTCAGTTCCTCTAGACTCCTGCAGTTAAAGAATCTTTGGTAACTTCATGGACACGTGACTGTGATGTCACCAAAGGTTCTTAAGTAGTCTTAATCTCAAAATAGAAAACAAAAACCTGCAAGCCATCAGTGTAACTAGGGCTTATTTTTGCAGTAGGGCTTTTATTTCAAGCATGCTCCAAAAATCTTGTAAAATCAAGCTAGGGCTTTTAAGGGATTCACCAAGGTATTACGAGGCGGGCCATTGTAGTAATTATACGTTCAATAAAGAGCATTCACAATCACCATAAACATCAACATACTGTGTGTGTGTATATATACTGTGTGTGTATATACATACATACATACATACATACAGCTCTGGCAAAAATTAAGAGACCACCACATCAAAACCCTGCCATGGGCAGCCCAATCTCCAGACCTGAACCCCATTGAAAACCTCTGGAATGTAATCAAGAGGATGATGGAAAGTCACAAGCCATCAAAGAAGAACTGCTTACATTTTTGCGCCAGAAGCAGTGTGAAAGACTGGTGGAAAGCATGCCAAGACACACGAAAGCTGTTATTAAAACTCATGGTTATTCCACAAAATATTGATTTCTGAACTCTTCCTGAGTTAAAACATTAGTATTGTTGTTTGTAAATGATTATGAACTTGTTTTCTTTGCATTATTTGAGGTCTGAAAGCACTGGTTATTTTTTATTTTGAACATTTTTTGACAAAACAAAACTTATTGCTTGGAAATTTGGAGACATATTGTCAGAAGTTTATAGACTGAAAAAACAATTTACATTTTACTCAAAAATATACCTATACAGAGAAAAAATCAGACAAAGTGAACATTTTGCAGTGGTCTCTTAATTTTTGCCAGAGCTGTATGTGTGTGTATGTATGTATATGTATATATATGTATGTATATGTGTATATATATATATAATTTTTTTTTTACAAAAGTATTGCAATTCCCTCTTGTTCTTCAAGTATATGAGGGCTACAGGAGACAAAAAAACGCTGAAGAATAGTTTTTAACGATAAACTCTTGTCTGCCTGTGGTCACCACTACAGGGAGCTGAGTGCATGCTGGTTTACTACTCCGTTTAGAGGGCTTGTCCACCATTGGGAAACCCCAGCGTAATCATTTCAGGGCCGATGCAATGGCGACATCGCTATTCCTAGCGGTTCAGATGCCATTGTTATGGCAATGAGCTACAGCAGCAACTTGGCTGTGGTTCATAAATATTCCATTAGGGCTAACATCCGTTCACATGAAATAGTACAGGATGCAGCAGTCTTGTAACGCAAGAGTATCACATGAGCTGCCGGAAATAGTAGTGCCAACGTCGCTGCAACGGCGCAGCTGCAGGAGGTGAGTATCTACTATTTTTAATGTAAATGAGGCCCTGAATTGATTAAGCAGGGGTTGTCCAGTAGTGGACTACCCCTTTAATGTGAAAAATACCATGCATTAAGCTTCCTATGCAGGTAATTTATAGCTTTATATGAAAAAAAGGAGCTTCTTCCACTTTAAATATATATTAAGAAGTCAGTTAGCCCCGAATTTTGGCTCTATTTGGGTGGGGGGAAAAAGCAGTGATGTAAAGGTGGACAAAACTATAGTAATTTTTCTCTACCTTTTTGTGCGTACTGTCCTTGTGATGCTTCTTCCTGTGCCGTCAGATGGCCAAAAATCAAAACTGAAAGTTTCTTATCCATTCTACCTCACTGAGTCCCTGAGACACTAATGTGTCTGTTTTAATTCAGTTTTCAAGAATTTCTTTTGGTCTTTGAATATTACATTTTGAAGGACATCACAAGCTCATACTGTATATGTTACCCCTGGAAAGTAATCATATCACTACATAACCTCAGATAATCCTTAAAATACTTGTTACGTATAATAAGGAATTAGATGATTGGTCACCACTGCCATTTAATTACCAATAATTCAGTTGATTGCAATCAACCAGCATAGTGGGGGCCAGTAGATGTTGACATTTGGCACCAGACTTTTCTGCAGAAATAGTGAAACTGCTTCCTCATACAGTGGCTTGCAAAAGTATTCAACACCGTTGAAATTTTTCATTTTATGCTACCTCACAACCAGGAACTTCACTGTTGTTGTTGGGTCTTGTTTTTTTTTTTTTTTTTTTAGAGTTTGCATCAGCTCATTCAAAGAACATGCCTACAACTGTGAACATTTTTGTTTTCTTTTTTATTGTGAAGCAAACAACAAATACAACAAAATAATTGAAAACTTCCGTGTGCATAATTATTCACCCCCCTTAAAATCAGTACTTTTGTAGAGCGTCCTTTTGCAATAATTACAGCTGTACTTCGCTTGAGCTTTCCACATCTGGCCACTGGGATTTTTGTTCCCCATTCCTGAAGGCAAAACTGTTCTAGCTCCTTTAATTTAGATGGTTTCCTCTGTTGAATAGCAATCTTCAAGTCTGACCACAGATTGTATTAAGGTCTGGGCTTTGACTAGGCCACTCCAAAACATTTACTTGTTTCTTTTTAAACCACTCGAGTGTTGTTTTAGCAGTATGCTTTGAGTCATTAGCTGAAAGAAGAAAAAGACTAGCCTAATGATGGTATGCACACCCACAATATGGTAAGAAATGAAAAAACTTTTATTACACCTCAAAACAGGACAATAATAAAACCATTTAATAACACATATACATGACCAATAAACCAACACCCCCAAATTGCCAGGCTGAATAGGCCATAAAATAATATAGAGATGGATTGATTAGCTGGCTGTAAATACAAGCACATGTCAGAACTACTACGCTATGACCTAGTTCTGACATGTGCTTGTATTTACAGTCAGCTAATCATTCCATCTCTATATTATTTTATGGCCTATTCAGCCTGGCAATTTGGGGGTGTTGGTTTATTGGTCATGTATATGTGTTTTTAAATGGTTTTATTATTGTCCTGTTTTGAAGTGTAATAAAAGTTTTTTTCATTTCTTACCATATTGTGGATGTGCATACCATCATTAGTCTAGTCTTCTTCCTTCAGCTTATGTTCTACACAGACTTGGTAGTGCACCCCATGTTTTGTTATTTATTGACATAATTTGTAAGAGTAGTGCACCCTTTTTCCTGTTTAACTTACAGTATGCTTTGGGTCATTGTCTTGTTGGAAGGTGAACCCCCGTTCCAGTCTGAAATCACTGAAACAAGATTTTTCCTCAAGAATATCCCTATATTTTGCACCATCCATCTTCCCCTAGACTCTGATCATTCTCCGTGTCCCTGCTGCTGAAAAAAATCCCCACAGCATGATACTGCCATCGCCATGTTTCACTGTGGGGATGGTGTTCTTGGGGGTGATAAGCTGTGTTGGTTTGGCACTAGTGTCCCTTCCTGTCCCTACTAGGGATGAAGAGGTCATCCACGGTGTGCTGTGCCGGCAACAGTCACTGGGGGGAAAGTGATTCAGGCCGGGCAGCAGGGAAGCAGACTTGCATCTCCTCCCCGAGCGCTGCTCCGGTCTCCATTCTGGACTCGTGACCCCTCTCGAGTCCGCACCTTCAGGTAAGGTCTGTGAGGGATTCTTCGGCTGGAGGCCTCTCTGAGCTCTCCAGCCCCCTCTCCTACGGCGTTGTGGATCTAGAGCAGTGTCTTGCGCTGGGCGTGCACACGTGAAGACTTCCTGGTCTGAAGCCGGCAGCAGGATGTGACCTCACACGCCGGCCGGCTTCAGCGTACAGAGAGGATTCTTCCTTTCCATGCTGGAACGCATAGGCTAATTACAATGCAGATAGTGTCGGCGGGCCCCTCCCCACCACCTCACACCCACACCTGGACATCGGAGGGAGGAGGTCCTCTAATCATAGCATGGGTGCTGGAGTTTGGTCACCCATATAAGAGCCCTGGGCAGGGAAGACATCTAAGGTAGGACCACTGTGTGGTAAACAGCATGGAGATGTCGGGTTCCTCTCGCTCTACGTCTGCAGATCCCAGCACCCTCCTGGTCCCAGTAGTACTCTGGCACGGGGTGTCTATTCCCTGTGTGCAGGTTTAGAGCCTTATTCCTTCTCCCATTTTTTGTAGTGGGACAAGGAACCTGCACCAGGAAGCAAGTCCAAGACTTCACGGAGATATTATTTCTCCTCAGGTGATATAGAGGAACTCCTCATGGCAGTAAGGAGGACCATGAAGATTGAGGAGAAGACTACCCAGATGGTACAGGAAGAAATGTTCAGAGGTCTCCGTTCTACAAAGAAGCAGGTATTTCCCATTTATAAAAACATCCGGGACCTGGTCCTAGAAGAGTGGGAATCCCCAGAAAAGAGGCTGGCCATTCCATCGGAGATGAAGGACAGGTTCCGTGTTGATGACTAGATGGCAAGAAAGACCTTACCGGAACTAGGAATACTAGTAAAAAACCCTTTCGCCCCCAGCAAGATCATACACCTCCGTACAAAGGGAATGTCAAGTCAGGTTGCTGGAGCTACCCAAAAAGAGAAAAAGACAAATCTTTTTCTTCCCCACTCCCAGAGACCAAAAGAAGCCATGACGCCAATACGGTAGGAGGTCGCATCTCAAACTTCCTTCCACAGTGGCACAAGATCTGTTCAGACCAATGGACTCTAACATCAGTCAGTGAAGGAATAAAGATAGTTTGCCTCATATTTTCCAGAAACGATAGACAACGCGCCTCCTCTCCAGAGCTACAATCCACCTTGATAGCAGGAGTAAAAAAAACTATTATCCACAAAGGTAGTCTCCATAGTCCCAGAAAGGGAAAGAAACGGGACCTTACTTAAACCTGTTCCTCCTAAAGAAACCAAACTGGTCCCATCGGGTTATAATCAATCTGAAACCCCTGAAACTGTCAGGTCAACAATACCTATGATTGGGCAGGATTTCGTCATGGCGACAATAGACCTACAGAATGCATATTATCACATCCCGATGCATCCAACTTATTGGAGATTCTAAAGATTCGCAATTGCCCAGGGAGAGCACACAGGCCATTATCTGTTCAATGTCCTCCCATTCAGTTTATCCTCAGCCCCATCTATCTTCACAAAGATCATGTCAGAAGTCATGGCATATATCAGTGGTTAGCACATATGCATAGTTCCATACCTTGACGACCTCTTGTTGGTGGCTCCTTCAGTACCCATGCCCATCTACAGATGACGACCCAGATCTTATCGTCTCTAGGCTGTATAGTGAACCTCAACAAATCAGATTTGGTTCCTGCAACAACAAAGACATTCTTAGGAGTCCTACTAGACTCACACAGCCAAACATCTTTCTTGCCCAAAACAAAAACATCTTGTTAAAAATCAAAAGATAAGGATACTACAGAACAAGAAAGTGGTGCCATTAAGATGGGCCATGTCTTCTCGGATCTATGACATCCTGCATCTAGATGGTAGCATGGGCACAAGCGCACACCAGAACACTTCACATGCACATCCTGGCAAACTGGGATGGATCCCCAGAATCCTTGGACAAGAAGATCCAGATACTGCCTCATATAAAAACCTCGTTGACATGATGGCTAAAAACAAGGACCTTGAGCAGAGGGTTTCCCTGGATGCAAGACCCAGCGATCACTATAAAAGTGAATGCCAGCGGAAAAGGATGGGGAAGCCATGGTATCACAACACGTATTTCAGGGATGCTGGTCAGATGAGATAAGCTGACGATCCTCAAACTTCAGAGAACTGAAGGCGGTAGAGAAGGTCCTCAAGACTGCAGTAACCCTAGTCCAGGATACCCATGTCAGAATATACTCAGACAACATAACAGTTCCCACCTTTGTCATCAAAAAAAGTACAAGGCATGAGAACCTGAAGGCAATATCAGCCAGAATATTCTTGTGGTCCGAGGAACACTTTTCCCTGTCCGCTCTGTACATAATGGGTGCCGTAAACATACAGGCCGATTTGTTTTTTTCTGAGCAGAACAGAAATCCATCCATGGGAATGGGGTCTAGATCCCGAGATCTTTCAGATATTGACCAGAAGGTGGGGCCATCCAGAGATAGATCTATTTGTAAGTGGACAGAACACAAAAGTGGATCAATATTATTCGCTAAATCCAGCCAATTCCTGCTTAGGTGTAGATGCATTAGCCCACCCATGGACACTCAGACTGGCCTCTATGCCTTCCCTCCATTACCAATCCTACCAAGGGTTCTACAAAAAATTAGAGTGGAAAAGGTCAAGGTAATCTTGGTAGCGCCATTCTGGCCCAAAAGAAGCTGGTTCGGGACCCTTGTCAACCTCAGTATAGAAGGACCGGTAGAGCTACCCCTCAGTCAGAAGCCTCCTCCACCAAGGGCCAATCTTTCATCCGGATCCCGAGAAGTTACATCTGAAGGCCTGGCTTCTGAGTTCTCAATCTTGAAGACCAGAGGATTGTCAGAAAGGGTCATTAGGACACTACAGAAAAGCCAAAAGGCAGTAACAAACTTTATATACCAGAAGTTATGGAAGACTTTTATCTCATGGAGTGCACCCGAATGACCTAACTCACACCAACCGAACGTAGCTCGAATCCTGGATTTTCAGCAAGAAGGGCTAGAGAGGGGTCTCAGCCCTAGCACCCTCAAAGTCCAGGTGGTGGCCCAAAGCTCATATTTTGAGCTGTCCACTAATGGATTAGAAGGTTTATGACAGCAGCATCTCGCATACGTCCAAGAGCTACGAACTTAGTTCCGTCCTGGGATCTCAATGTGGTCTTGATGGGGCTCACACTACCACCTTTCGAGCCCTTGTCATCCATAGACGTAGACACTCTCCTGGAATGCAGCCTTCCTGGTAGCAATAACTACAGCCAGGAGAGTGGGTGAATTACAAGCTCTCGATCAACGAACCCTACATGAAAATATTGCAGGACCGACTTATTCTGCGATTGGATCCGTCATTTCTTCCCATAGTAGTCTGAGTTTCACAAGACTCAGGAGATAATTCTTCCCTCCTATTAAGAGCCGGGAAATAAGGAAAAGAACAGTTCCACACTTTGGACGTTCTGAGAACGGTACTCCATTACCTTCCAGTGACTGAAAAAACTAGGAAGGACCAAAACCTGTTTGTTCGCTTTCGAGGCCAGAATAAGGGGAAGACTTCCAGATCTACGATCGCCAACTGGATCAAGAGAGCAATCTCAGAAGCATATCATATCCAGGGCCTTCCACCGCCAGAGAGATTTACGGCTCACTCTACCAAAGCAACATCTGTCTCCTGGGTCGAGAAAGTCAGTGCTTCCATCAAGTAGATATGCAGAGCTCCTACCTGGTCCTCGGTCCATACATTCTCCAAGCATTATAGGCTAGACCTGATGTCAGAAGAGGACTTGGCTTTCGGGAGAAAAGTCCTCCGAGCCAAAGTTCCTCCCTAAAACATTAGTCTTGGGTACTGCTCCGGTGTGTCGTGGGGGGTTACTAAAGAAAATATAATTAGACTTACAGGTAATTCGGTTTCTAGTAACCCACCACAACAGCATGTGTAATCCCTCCCTTTGCTTAATTTTCATTCTTTAAGGAGCATAAATATAATTTGAAGCATTCCTTCTCCTGTGGTCCTTTATAATAAAACTGAGGGGAGGATGAGGGAGGGGTTATTTAACCTCTTTGGCATTTCCTGTCCCCATTATGAAAGGGGTAACATCCTCCTGTGTGCTGTCATGGTGGGTTACTAGAAACTGAATTACTGGTAAGTTTAATTATATTTTTTATAACCCAACCCTGACTTGTGCTTTTCAACAACTTTGTCCCTGACTTGTTTGGAGATCTCCTTGGTCTTCATGGTGTTTGGTTAGTCGTGCTTCTTGCTTAATGGTGTTGCAGCCTCTCTGGCCTTTCAGAAAAGGTGTGTATATACTGACAGACCATGTGACACTTAGATTGCACACAGGTGGACTTCCTGTCTCTAAGGGTACCGTCACACAGTGCCATTTTCATCGCTACGACGGCACGATTCGTGACGTTGCAGCGTCGTATGATTATCGCTCCAGCGTCGTATACTGCGGTCACACGTTGCAATACACGGCGCTGGAGCGATAATTTCATGAGGTATTTGCGATGTAGAAGCCGTTGGTTACTGTGCGCACATCGTATACAACCTGTGTCACACGATGCAATCATGCCGCCACAGCGGGACACTAGACGACGAAAGAAAGTTTCAAACGATCTGCTACGACGTACGATTCTCAGCGGGGTTCCGGATCGCAGTAGCGTGTCAGACACTACGATATCGTAACGATATCGCTAGAACGTCACGAATCGTGCCGTCGTAGTGATGAAAATGGCACTGTGTGACGGTACCCTAAGTATGGGACTTATGAAGGTAATTGCTTGCACTAGAAACTTTTAGGGGCTTCATCGCTAAAGGGGTGAATACATATGTACATGTAATTTTTAGTTATTTGATCCCATAAATTTAATTTGTGCCCATATTTTTTTCAATTCACCAACTTACACTATTTAGTGCTGATGCATCACACACAAATTGGATTACAAAAATATTTAAACACAGGTTGTAATGTAACAAAATAGGTAAAAAGCCAAGGGGGAGAAAACTTTTGCAAGCCACTGTACATTCACATTTCTAAGGACCTCCTCATTTATGTTATAAGGTTCACATAGGGTTTGAGACTTAGACACTCTAGTGCTGGGGAGAAAAAGGAGAAATACCGTAATGATAAAGACATAGTAGTAACTATTTACAGTTGTTCCACAGCATTTTCTAACTGGCTGCTAATACCACAGTTATGGAGCAGTCAGGTATCTGAGAAATGAACATGCATCTCTCTGTGGAATTTCATGAAAATTTGGCAGTGCCCCTTCCTTTGGACCATGACTACTATCCTAATTCTAGCAGTAATTTTTCCAAATTGGCTGTCCTGTGTGTACATGAGGAACAACACTATATATGACTTGTATCCTGCATTTTTCACCTGTTTTTGCCTTTTGTATGCTTTATTTCCAATTTCCAAGTCTTTGACCTAGTGGGTGCAGAATAACTGATAGAAATCATATCATAGTATACAGAAAAATAAGAGATTGGCTGTTCTTGCTTTGTAGCACACTGACAGCAGCAGCAAGGAGGATACTATACAGCAGTACTGAGCTGTGTAGCTGTGAATCAAGCACTCTAGTGAAATATATTTACTAGAATCTACAGCACAATCTGCCTGTGTCCACCTGGTTTCTTACTGTGCCGATTACTCTTTCCTTACACCTCTCCACAGACATCAATATGTTGTGTAATAGGATATGTCATAGTGCTGGCAGTCATCTCTCTTTGACCAAGATTGATTTGAACTCGGCTTTTTTTTTCCCCTAAAGGGGATAGTGAGATCAGGAAGCGGGGGTGTGAGAGAGAAGCAACTCACAACTATAGGAGAAAAAAAAGCAAAGATGTAAAATAAGGTTTATTTTGTTTGCTTTTACTATTGCTTTTTGCAACAATGGTTACCATTTTATCTCCAGCATATCTGAGGGTGTACTCAGGATTGGCATTTCCAATGTTGGGGGAAATCTTACCATAACTAAGGGGGTTCAATGCTTAAAGAAGGACACCAATAGTCCCCTTTATTGTTAAGCCTTGCTGTGCGACTCAGTAAAAGCATTTATACATATTTCACGTGAAAAATAATGTAAATTTTGTAACTGCTGTATACTGGTAACATCATGGACAGAAGCATCCTAGCCTTAGGTTATGCACACATATCTTTGTTAGGGTCTGCATTAGCTGAAATACAGTATGTATGTTGCCATATGGGGTGTTGTATAGACACGGCAAAGAAATCATATACATATACATCCTGCATATTACTGTACACATGTACTCTAAGCCTTTAATTGTACAACATTGTTTTCTATACATTCAAGCCTGGACAGTAACCAGACGGTCCAACCTTGCGTATAACCAGACTTGTATACCACTGAGGTCCATACAGGCGTATGTGAAATAGAGCAATATACCATTCATGTATGCACCATCCAGGACATTCGTGTGCAGCTTAGAGCAGGTCGTACGTCTTATCTTTCTATGCACATGTAATAATATGATGACTACACTCCAGAAATCGCCCTGCTGACATTCTCCCGTGCTGCAGTGTCCTCGCACCGGTGGTTACACCTGCCTTCCTCTCCTCACTTTTGTATAAATGCAGTATGTAAGTGTATGTACGGCCCTGCATGGCTACACAGATGAATAAACTGTAAATCTCTTTATTTCTGGACTGTGTGTGGTCTCTTAGGCTATGTGCATTTTCGCGGCGGTTTTTTTATGCGTGCAAATGGTCCAAAAATGCAATGGAATACTAAAGCAAGGTAATTCAATGACAATCCTGAAGTGTTGTGCACATGCTCCGTAAATTTCCGTCTGTATTTGCAGCGTTTAATCTGCAGCAAAAATGCAGGTGTAAAAAGGTTTGTGGATTTGCTGCAGATTGTCAAAGGGAAATGTCAGAAGGAGGAAGTGTGTGGGTGGAGAATATGGGTGTACCTGTCTGTAACCATGCGACGTGTGTACCCAGGCGTCGTCTGATAGGACTACTACTCCCATCCTGCTATGTCTTGTCACATATAACAAAGACAGCATGAGCCAATGATGGGAGAATAGTCTCATCATGCAGCGCAAGGGTTCAATTGTAAACAAAAAAAAAATATATATTTACATACATACTCACCGAACGCCTAATCCCTGATGCCCGTGTCTACTGTAAACAATCAAAAATAATAAACCAACATATACTCACCTTTCTCCCATAGTCCATTTAAGGGCTCATACTCATTTGCGAGAAACTCTGAGTCTCGCACGGCAATACCCGGCACTGAACCCAGCACTCAGGAGCGGAGCGTGCGGCTGCATGTATTCCTATGCGGCCGCATGCTCCGATCTGTGTGCCGGCAGCAGCGCCGGGTATTAACATGCAAGACTCATCCGAGTTTTGCGCAAGTATGAGCCCTAATACTGAGTGTCCCATGTCGATCTCACCCGGCCGCCGGCGACACACTGACAGGAAGTGATTGCTCACACAGTGTATCCCTGAGCCGCAGTGAGAGTTCATCAGCTGATCAGCTCCGGTGCTCTCACTTACGGTACTGCTGCGTGGGAAAGTTACAGCGATAGTACCGTAAGTGAGAGGACTGGAGCTGATAAACTCCGGTGAAATCTAAGGGCAGCTCCATGATACACTGCAGGAGCAATTACTTCCTGCCATCCTGTCAGTGTATCGCTGGCGGCTGGGTAGAGCGGTCACATCTCCCGATGTGACTTCTACAAGTAAGATCGCCATGGGACACTCGGTATTAAGTGGAATACGTCGGACAGGATAGTATTATATGCTGTTTTATTTTTTTTAATTGTTTGCAGGAGACAAGGGTGTCGGGGATTAGGCGTTGAGTAAGTATGGTAAATTTAGACTCAATAAAGGAGTCTGTGTGATTATTTCAAATAAAGGACTTTATTCTGGAGGTGTCTTTATTTACCATGTAACTATAGGATTAGTAATGGAAAGGTGTCTTATAGACGCCTCTCCATTACTAACCTGTGGGCTTGATGTCACCTGACAATACAAAGGTGACATCAACCCCACAAATATGAATCCCCACTTGCCACCGCTAAAGGGCAAATGGGAAGAACGAGGCTAAGTGTCAGAATTTGCGCATCTATAAGGCGCACTATTTCTGGGGCGGCTGAGCTGATGTTTTAGCCTGGGGGTGCCAATATCCATGGCCCCTTCACAGGCTATTAATATCAACCTGCAGCTGTCTGCCTAGCCTTTGTTGGTTTGATTTTATAGGGGGGGAGGGCATGTAAATCTTTTTCTGGGGTTTCCCTGTAAACTAGCCAATAAAGGCTAAGCAAACAGCTGTGAGCTAATATTAATATCCTGGGAACCTTTAGCTATTGGCTCCTTCCCAGAATGTTCCCTCTGCTGGTTATGTAAATTATGCGAGGGCCCAAGCAAATTTTTATTTTTTGAAAAATAAACATACTGCATTTCACGCAGAAGTCTGACAGTTGCTGTTTTGTTACAACATATGTAGGTTAATTATGTTAATGGTGTGTGTGTCTGTCTTTATTTAATATTGATGAGAGTATCTGGCTGAATAGGTTGAACAAGGAAATTACATCACAATTCTTTTTTTTTTATTTTCAATAATATATCTTTATCTTTATGGATTTACAAAAACGCATAAAAAACCACTTGTATTTTCAGCTGCATTTTTCTGCCAAGAGATTCACAAACCTTGCAGAAATTTCTGCAAGCAAATACGCAACGTGCACACACAGCCTTCTACTTTGTGTTGGGGACATCAGAGGGCAAATTTACTACTATCTTAACATTGTAGTTTACAGCTTATTGCAAAACCAGCCTGACGATAACCTATCCATATTAAGGACGTATATACAAAGAATCCATTTCCTTGGTCAACACATGAACAATTAACTGCAGTTAATTCTGTTCAAACTTCAGTCTTACTAGACTGTTTGTGGCCAATACCTGCCGAATACGCTACAGCACTAAGCGTCCAATGGTGGCCAGTGTCATGATATAGGTGGAGACATCCCACAACCATCCATAAGGATTCATTATACAGGAAATGGATTGCAATATTTTTTTTTTCCTATACATTTAAAAAAATATATGTGCATGCATAGCTGCCAAAGGCCAAAAGAACACAGAAACAATGGATTTTTTGCTCTGTAGCATACAGACAGCAGCATGGAGGATACCATACAGCATTATTGAGCTGTGTGGCATTGAATCCAGACCTCAAGTGAAATAAATTAGCTAGAAGCAACATGTGCTTACTTGCCAGATGTAGGCCAAAATAACACTCAAAAACATAAGAGATTTCTGCTCTTGCTCTGTAGCAGATAGACTGCAGCATGGGAGATGCTATGCAGCAGTACTATGCAGTGTGGCTGTGAATCTAGTGAATGAGGGCCTATGGCAAGGTTACAGTAAATGTTGGGAAAAGCCTATATGTTAGCCTTATATATGCACAGATGAAGTGTGCACCTAACCAAAGTCAGGTTATAGATTAGAGCAGGCATGGGCAGATCCACACCTGCTCTCTTGTGTTCTGCTGACAGTGTGGTGAGAGCAACTCTGCAGAATTTAAAGGTGTGTTCCCATCTCCAAGATTCTACCCCAATATGGAGTAGGTGTAGTAATAATAATAATAGCAAATACTTCCTATTAGTAATGCAGTCTAGTTTTTCTGATTCTCTATGTCCCTTTCCTCAGGTACAGGTATTGCAGGACGTTAAGTATTCCTGGTTACGACCACTAGTAACTAGCTGTCACTATATCCGTAGTTGTAACCATGAATACCTAAAGTCCTGCAATGCCTATACATAAGGAAAGAGACATAACGAATCAGAAAAACTATGCTACATTTGTAATTGGAGGGATTTGCTAATATTATTATTATTACAACTACTACATACTGGGATATAATTTTGGGGATGAGAATGCCCCTTTAATGTGATTGTGTGATAATAGGAAAAAACAGCATTACTGTACAGATATGTGGCTCGGCATTAATACTAGATATATACTATATACTATATATATACTGACTGCTGAGCTGTGTATCTAATCCTATCCTGTGCGGTACCGTCTGCTGAGCCATGTATCTAATCCTATCCTGTGCGATACCGTCTGCTGAGCCGTGTATCTAGTCCTCTCCTGTGTGATACTGTCTGCTAGGCTGTGTATCTAATCCTATCCTGTGCGATACCGTCTGCTGAGCCGTGTATCTAGTCCTCTCCTGTGTGATACCGTCTGCTGAGCCGTGTATCTAGTCCTCTCCTGTGTGATACTGTCTGCTGAGCTGTGTATCTAATCCTATCCTGTGCGATACCGTCTGCTGAGCCGTGTATCTAATCCTATCCTGTGCGATACCGTCTGCTGAGCCGTGTATCTAATCCTATCCTGTGCGATACCATCTGCTGAGCCGTGTATCTAGTTCTCTCCTGTGTGATACTGTCTGCTAGGCTGTGTATCTAATACTATCCTGTGCGATACCGTCTGCTAAGCTGTCTATCTAATCCTATCCTGTGCGATACCGTCTGCTGAGCTGTGTATCTAATACTCTCCTGTGCGATACTGACTGCTGAGCCGTGTACCTAATCCTATGTGTCTGTCTGCTGAGCTGTATATCTAATCCTATCTTGTGTGATGTCTGCTGAGCAGTATATCTAATACTATCCTGTGTGATCCCATCTGCTGAGCTGTGTATCTAATCCTCTCCTGTGTGATACTGTCTGCTGAGCTGTGTATCTAATCCTCTCCTGTGCGATACTGACTGCTGAGCCGTGTACCTAATCCTATCCTGTGTGATACCATCTGCTGATATGTGTATCTAATCCTATCCTGTGTGATACTGACTGCTGAGCCGTGTATCTAATCTTATACGGTGTGATACTGACTACTGAGCGATGTATCTAATCCTATGTGTTTCTGTATGCTGAGCTGTGTATCTAATCCTATCTTCTGTGATGTCTGCTGAGCAGTGTATCTAATCCTCTCCTGTGTGATACTGTCAGCTGAGCTGTGTATCTAATCCTATCCTGTGTGATACCGTCTGCTGAGCTGTGTATCTAATCCTCTCCTGTGACACCTTCTGCTGATCTGTGTCTATTCCTATCCTGTGATATTGACTACTGAGCCGTGTATCTAATCCTATCCTGTGTGATTCTGACTACTGAGCAGTGTATCTAATCCTATCCTGTGTGATACTGACTACTGAGCCGTGTATCTAATCCTCTCCTGTGTGATACTGACTACTGAGCCGTGTATCTAATCCTGTCCTGTGTGATCCCGTCTGCTGAGATGTATCTAATCCTATCCTGTGTGATACTGTCTGCTGAGCTGTGCAGTGTGCATCTAATCCTCTCCCGTGCAATCCCATGTGCTTAGCTGTATCTCATTCTTCCCTGTGTGACCCCATAAGGTGGGCACTGTGGTATAACCCTTTCTCGCTGTTTCAGGTTGGGTGGTCTTGGAGTTCTTCACTTCTGCCGTTCTGTTCTTCTGACTGGGGACGGATGAGCAGGTGGAGGTGGAGGGCAGATCAGGCGGAGGGCGGGCGAGCAGGGTGAGTCTCTAGTGAAAAGAGGCTTCAGGTGGCTCACAGTGGCTGTGTCTGTACTGGTATCATGTGGCTGATGAGGGAAGGCGAGTGGGGACTGGGAGCCTGCATCCAACAGGGTCCAGGGGGAGACTAGTGGGGACTGGGGCCGCATCCAACAGGGTCCAGGGGGAGGCTAGAGGGGACTGGGGGTCGCATCCAACAGGGTCCAGGGGGAGACTAGTGGGGACGGGGGTCGCAACCAACAGGGTCCAGGGGGAGACTAGTGGGGACTGGTGCCGCATCCAACAGGGTCCAGGGGGAGGCTAGTGGGGACTGGGGCCGCATCCAACAGGGTCCAGGGGGAGGCTAGTGGGGACTGGGGCCGCATCCAGCAGGGTCCAGGGGGAGGCTAGTAGGGACTGGGGCCGCATCCAACAGGGTCCAGAGGGAGGCTAGTGGAATGTATAAGATGCTGGATGATCCTGAGCTGCTACAAAACCAAATGCCCAACTATAACATCAGGCAGCAGCTCGGGATCATCCAGTAACTTATACGTTTTGGTTGGGGTTTGGAAGGGGGGGGTGGGGAATTACTGAAGCAAGTTGGTATATATGATCGGAAACATCTTTATTATTATGACAGTGTAATTTTTGAAAGGGGGCTGTCGGTCTGTGCACCCACAGCAGTGCACGGACTGGGCACCGATCTCCTGACCAGCATCCTCATACATGCTGTGAGGCTGCAAATTTCAGATCTGGAGACCCGCAGCCGGTCCATGCACCACGGTCCAAGTGCAGACCGATATTCACCAGAAGTGGAGCTTTTCCAAGAGTGGGCGGAGGAACTGTGGAAGGTTTGAGGGATGCCGGCGGAGCTGGGGTGGAGGTGGAACTGGGGGTGGAGCCTGGGCAGAGTTTCAAGGGGGCCCCAAAATTTTGACAGTATGGGGCCCTGAAATTCCTAGTGGCAGCCCTGCTCAGGAAAACCAGATCAACGAGTACACTCACTCATCACTAGTTTCTAGATCACGGAGGAAAGCAGTCTCTGTGACACATATCTCCCCTCACATATCATGCCAATGACCCTGTCACATATTCTCCCCCTCTCCCCTCTGCCCAAAGCCGGGGGCTTTGGAACCTTCAGACACCAAACAGGGAATTCGGGAGAAGGCATCTGCATTTCTGTGGGACTTCCTGTTCCTGTGTTCTACATGAAACTTGAAATCCTGGAGGCCTAAGAACCACCTAGTCACTTGGGCATTCTTACCCTTTTTCTTCCTTAACCATCTCAAAGGGGCATGATCGAACGCAAGTTTGAACCTCTGGCCTAGTAGATATAACCACATTGTATCCACAGTCCACTTGATGGCCAGACACGCCTTCTCGACGATGGCGTAGTTCTTCTCGCATGACAAGAGCTTCCAGCTCAAATACAGGATTGGTTGCTCTTCTCCAATTATTACTTGAGACAGCACGGCTCCCAACCAACTTCTTACGCATCTGTCTGGACCACAAACTCTTTGCTAAAGTCTGGTGCGACCAGAACCGGATGTTTACACAGAGCTCTCTTCAGTCTCTGGAACGCCATCTCTGTGTCATCAGACCATTTAGCTATTGTCGATTTGGTGCCTTTAAGAAGATCTGTCAATGACGAGGCGATCATAGCGAAATTTGGAATGAATCCCGATATTTCCCCATAATTCCAAGAAATGCCCTCTCTTGCTTCTTGGAAAGAGGTTGTGGCCACTCATGGATTGCCTCGATCTTGTTGATTTGCAGCTTAATTTCACCTCTCGACGACATAGCCTAGGTACTTGGCCTCTTCTTTCCCTGTGGCACATTTTTTTGCATTTGTGAACCCCGCATTTCTTAAAGCATCCAGAACTGCCTGTACTTTTGGTAGATGACTAGCCCAGTCAGGGCTAAAGACCACTATGACATCGAGGTACACTGCGGCATACTTCTTATGCGAAGCCAGGATCCAATACATCGCCCTCTTCAAGGTGGCCGGAGCCCCCTGCAGACCGAAGGGCATCATGGTGTATTGAAAATACCCATCAGGCGTCGAGAAGGCTGTCTTCTCCTTGGCACTCTGGACATGGGGATCTGCCAATAGCCTTTCATCAGGTCCAGGGTTGAAATATACCTTGCGGGTCCAAGTCTCTCAATGAGTTCGTCCACTCGAGGCATAGGGTAAGCATCAAAACTAGAGACTTCATTTAGCTTGCGGTAGTCATAGCAGAACTGCCATTCACAGTCAGGCTCGGTACGAGGACGTTAGGACTCGACCATCCACTTTTTGACTCCTCTATCACCCCAAAGTCTAGCATCCTCTTCATCTAATTGGATATCACCTCTGTCCATGCTTCCAGAAATCTATAGGGCTTGAGGTTCACCCTTATGTGCCGTTCTGTCAACACATCATTCTCGATCACCTGCGTATGCCCCAGCAACGCTGAGAATAGATCGCGGTTCTGCTGCAACAGCTCCCAACACTGTTGTCTCTGGGCCGGCGTCTCTGTAATGGTGACATCGTCAACAGTGACTGGGACTGGCTACCAGGCAATGGGTGTCCAATGATTGCACGACTCGTTGAAGGGTTGATTGTGACTTGTAGGATCGCTACTTCCAACAGGTGGCGCTATAGAGTTTAAGTCCTCTTTTTCTCTGAAGAGGCAATTTGCATATTATATTTCCCAGAGGAGCATTGCATGGTGAATAAGCCTCCTTACCTTGACAAGCCAGAGCTGGTATGTCACTCTCCATAAGGAGAAACATTGCCCCTTAGACCCCAGTCCAGAGCCTCTCATCTAGCCAAATTAGTTCTCATGCTTCGCACTGACGAGGGCCAACAGCCCGAAACACCGTGTCTGCGAATTGAGATACTGATTTGGCTTTTTTCCTATATTGTCATATTGCACGACTCGTTAAAGGGTTGATTGTGACTTGTAGGATCGCTACTTCCAACAGGTGGCGCTATAGAGTTTAAGTCCTCTCTTTCTCTGAAGAGGCAATTTGCAATGATTCAGTCTCTCCAGCATTTTAGCAAGTTCACATGATAGACCTGATCTGGCTTCCTTCACCCCGGCTGGTGTACCTTGTAATTAACTTTGCCCAGTTTTTCCACCACCTCGTATGCGCCTTGCCACTTGGCTAGGAACTTGCTCTCCACCGTGGTGATAAGCACTAGCATGCTGTCCTCTGGCTAGAACTGCCTCAGCCTTGCTGATCAGTTCTAAACCCTTGCCTGTGCCTGGAGGAGCTGCTCCTTCACAATAGGAATCACTTTTGCCATTCTCTCCTGCAACTGGGCTACATGCTCAATATTGCTCTGATGTGGCATGAACTCAGCTTCCCACATTTCCTTTTTTTTTTAATCAGATAAATTTTTATTGAATATGACAAAATAAAACAAGTATTACATATCACATAACTTTTTACTCAGGTAGTAATTTTTTAAGTAAAGTATCCCTTCCCATCCCCACCCACCCCTTAGAGACCATATCCGAAGCGAACAACGTTCCTCGCGTTTTACACATTTTCAAATAACGTACAAACACAACACATGAAAACCACTTATAGTGTCATATATCATTCCCACCGCACTAGTTCCAATCAATCCACGGTTGCCATATCTTGTGGAATAGTTCCAGCCTGTTTCTCTTGGTGTAAATACTTTTTTCAAGTAGAAGTATATGATCTGTCTGCGTAATAAAGTCTCGTCTAGTCGGAGGCTCCTCTCTAATCCAAAATTTAGCGATCAGCTTTCTTGCGATGAATAACAATCTTGCAATTACTATTTTGGTTGTATTATCCATTATTATTTCTTCTACATATCCCAATATGCATATCAATGGGTCTCTAGGGACAATACACCCATACACCAATTCAATACGATTCAATATTATTATCCAGAAGGAAGACAATCTGGGACAATGTCGCAACATATGCAGTATACCCGCCTGAGATTGTGAACACCTTGGGCATTCAGAATTAGGCCTCAATCCAGCTATGAATAGCCTATCAGGGGTTCTATATGCTCTATGAATCACATATAGCTGCGATAACCTCCCAGGCTCACTCATAGAGATCTTAGGCACGTATACTAAAATCGATTCCCATCTCTCATCATCAATCTCTCCCAGTTCAGCTTCCCATTTCCCTCTAGCCTTAATGGGATGTTTACAGAGAAAAGCAAATAGAAGGTCCCCGTATACCTCCGATATCGCCCCCCTCGTACCGCTATTCTTGAGGATAAAATCCAACATAAGATCCAATTGTATCAGTATGGGCCTCCTTCTACTTTGCGTCTGATATGCGTCATTAATCTGTTTATATTGATACAACTCTAAACACGATAACTTGAATTCTTCCTGTAACACCTCAAATGATTTAAGACTACCCTGGCTAACTAGCTGACCTATCGGTCTAATACCTGCCTCTTTCCAAGACCTAAAACCTTTCATTTGCCTAAATTCCTGCAAATATATATTGTCCCATATACTGTAGGTGAAAACCTGGTAAAGCCAATCACTTCCCTGATATGCTTCACTTTTTCCCAAACCTTGTGGATTAGATTAATAGTGTAATACTGAGATCCCAATTTCAGAAAATGCCCTCCCTCTAAACTTTCACTCAATGACAATGCCTTTATTAAATATCTCAAGCTATTAGGCGTTTGCCCCCTCCCTGTCTCCTCCTCCCAGCCATTAAGATGTTGGCACTGTGCCGATAAAAAATATAACCGAGGATTAGGGAGCGCAAAACCACCCTCCGTTTTCGGCCTCTGTAGTATTTCCTGTTTGAACCTTGAGCTCTCCCCCCCCCCCCCATATTAATTCACCAAACAGAGATTTAATCCTACGAAACCTACACTGCGGGATCCAGATAGGAGAATTATGCAGCACATAAAGTAACTGTGGCATCACAATCATCTTTAAAAGATTCACTCTACCAACTACCGACAGGTGTAATTTATTCCACGCCAAAGTTTTGGTACGTATTTTTTGCTTAAATTTAGTTCCTCAAAACTTGTCAGAGGAAGGGCAATATGAATTCCTAAACATTTAAATTTTTTAACCACCTTCAATTTTGTAGAAATTTCCTCCTCCCCAATACCTTCATTATCCCTGTCTATCGGCAAAATACATGATTTGTCCCAATTAATCGTAAGTCCCGAAAACCGCCCAAAGTCCTCAATTAGAGCCACCGCATTTCTCAAGGTCACCTCCGAATCTTCCAAGAAAAGCAAAATATCAGCATATAAGGCCACTTTCTCCTCCTTCATCCCCTAAAAAAAACAAAGCCCTTTATGTCTTGTGTTCCTCTTAGTTTAGCAGCCAAGGGTTCCACAGCCAAAGCGAAAAGTAACGGGGACAGTGGACGGACACCCCTGTCTCGTACCTGTAAACAGTGAAAAGCTCTCTGACAATTTGTTATTTACTCTGATTTTCGCCGTTGGAGCAGAGTATAGCAACCTCACCAAAGAAATATATTTGGTTTCAAACCCTAGGCGTTCCAGCACTGACCACAATTAATTTCACTCTACACAATCAAAGGCTTTATGGGCATTCAAAGACACCACTACTCTCTTACCAGCATTTTCAGCTGGGATTTGCATATTTTAAATACAGCCTCCTTAAATTGACAGCCGTAGATTTATTAGGCATAAAGCCAGATTGGTCCAGATGAATCACCTTATCAATCACATGAGTCAGTCTGTTCGCCAGGGCTTTTGCCAAAATCTTTATACCGTTAAGAGTGAAAATGGTCTATAAGACTCAGGCAGCTGTGGATCTTTGTCAGCTTTAGGGATGACCACAACAATGGCCTCTCTCATAGATGGAGGCAGCACTCCCCTCTCCAATGACTCATGAAATACCCTTGCCAATTTGGTTATTCTGCATTAAGAATTTTATAAACCTCCGCCGGAATGCCATCTGCCCCCGGAGCCCTGCCCCCCGCCATGTCAGCCAGAGCCGCCTTTAATTCTTCATCTCCAAGCGGTTAATCTCTGTCCTCCTTACTTAATCTAGGTAGATTAACCTCTTCCATATATCTATCTAAGGCTGCTTTCAGACATAGCGCATTTTTGAGCGCTATTTTGCGGGCGCTTTTCAAAAATGCGCAATGTCATTTTCGTCTGCCGGCAAAGTGAATGAGAAATTCACTTTGCCGTTCAGACACACCGCAAAAAAACGCGGCGCTTTTGTCTGCAAACACGCCGGCGTAAAAAGAATTGACATGTCAATTCTTTACGCAGCGGCGTGTCTGCGTATCCCCCTAGGGCCCCATATTACCTTCCACACACAGCGCCTTTGTCCTGGGTGTCGGCGTCTTTGTACGGAGGGGTTGACACCCAGGACCGGACGTGACGTCGGACAGGAAGAGGGAAGCCCCCGCCCCCCAGTGAAGCAGCATGGAGTCCTTCTGTGTGTGTGTGTGTGTGTGTGTGTGTGTGTGTGTGTGTGTGTGTGTGTGTGTGTGTGTGTGTGTGTGTGTGTGTGTGCGCGCGTGTGTCCCCATGCGACGCTAGTGCCACCATTGTGCTAAGTCACCGTATGGGACTACTACTCTCATCCGGTATTAGGATGGGAGAGTTGTCCCTGTGTCCGGCGACTTAGCACAATTGTAAAGTTACACAAAACACCTACACACAATACACATACATGACACACAGTACAGTACATACAACACATAACATAGAGTATATACTCACCAACAGCACACTTGTAGGCGAAGCCCTCGATCCTCCAGGAAAAAATCCAAAAATAATAAACCAAATCCATACTCCCTGTCCGCAGAATCCATAAAACGAGTGTCCCACGCCGATCCCCTGCTCTCCGGCGATACACTGCCAGGAGCGAAGCTCCTAGCAGTGTATCGCGTACTGTCCAGGAGTTCAATGGCTCCGGCGTCTCGGTTAACAGCAGTACAGCTGCGTTGAACTTTCCCACGCAGCACTGCCGTTAAGCGAGAGTGCCGGGGTCAATGACCGCCGGTAAACTCGCTCGCGCATGCGCAGTGACACACCGACAGGAACTATGGCTCCTGTCAGTGTGTTGCTGCAGCCGTGGAGAGCAGACATATCTCTGGATGTGTCTGTTCTCCATGGAAAATCTTGATACGTGGCACTTAAATATGTGGCAATTAAATACGTGACACGTGGCACTTATACGTGATACGTGTCACTTAAATACGTGGCACTGAAATACGTGATACGTGGCACTTTGATACGTGGCACGTGTCACTTAAATACGTGGCACGTGGCACTTTGATACGTGGCACTGAAATACGTGATACGTGGCACTGAAATACGTGGCACGTGGCACTGAAATACGTGATACGTGGCACTTAAATACGTGGCACGTGGCACTTAAATACGTGGCACGTGGCACTGAAATACGTGGCACTGAAATACGTGGCACGTGGCACTGAAATACGTGGCACTGAAATATGTGGCACTGAAATATGTGGCACTGAAATACGTGGCACTGAAATACGTGATACGTGGCAAAGAAATACGTGGCACTTAAATACGTGGCACTTAAATACGTGGCACTTAGGCTATGTTCACATTTGCGTTGTGCACCGCATGCGTCCTTTTTTTGATTGATTTTGGACGCAGCAAAAATGCAACTTGCTGCGTCCTCTGCGGCCGGATGCGTGCGCTGCAGTGACGCATACGGCGCAAAACGCAAGTGCGACGCATGTCCATGCGCCCCCATGTTAAATATAGGGGCGCATGACGCATGCGGCGCCCGACGCTGCGGTGCAGACCGCAAATGTGAACGTAGACTTAAATAGCTGGATAGAGCTGGATCCGCGGGCTGTGATCTGGCCTACGCTCAGCACTCTGCGGAGCGCTGTCATTCAAAACACGTCCACTCATTTTGGTGTTTAGTCCCAAAATGGAGGATGGAAGAATAAAAAGGGTTGGACAAGGAAATGACATCATTTCTTTTTTTTTCCCCCACTGCAGTTAAAGCTTTATTTGTGTCAAACACAGACAATCTGCAGAGAAAACTGCATAAAAAAACGCACTAAAAACCGCATCAAAAACGCACCAAAAACGCACCTGCGTTTTCTGCCAAGAGCTGCGGTTTTTGTCCTGAAAAAAAAGGATTGAAATCAGGATCGTGTGAACATACCCTTACCGTACAGGTTACGAGGGGGGGCGTCTGACTGACGCCTGCCCTAATAACCTGGGGTTAGTAAACCCCAGCTGATGTCTGTTCCGCTTGCTGAGGCGTCTTTGGCTCAAGGCCATTGCAGCTGGCAGAATCGACATGATGTTAACTCCAGTGTGTATTGTATTCTGAGTCATAAAGACAGGAAATGACCTCAATGACTCTTTTTTTTTCCCCTTTTTTTTTTTTCAAACAAACTTTATTTTCAGTACACAATGCTGAAAAAAACGCAGCTGCAAAAAACGCAGCAAAAAACGCTGTGTGTGAAAGCAGCTGCGTTTTTTGCCTGCGTAAAAAAACGCAGGTAAAGCAGCAGCAAAATACGCGCGCGTAAAAATACGCAGCAAATATGCTGTGTGTGAAAGTAGCCTATCTCCTCTTTTCCCTTTTGCACCCTATAGGAATATAGCTCACTGTAAAATTTTCGGAAGGCTTCTAAAATTTGTTCCCCCTGAGTAACCACATTTCCCTCTTCCAATTTTATTGCATATACATGAGAAGAGTCCCGTTGCGCAGAGGCCACCACTGAAAGCAAATGCCCCACTTTTTCACCCTCCGCATAAAATGTCTCCTTTTGAAATGCTCGCAACCTCTCTGCCTTACGCATATGCAGCTTATTAACCTCCCCCTGAGCCGCCTTCATTCGGTTCTGCGTATCCCTTGAACATTGAGTACTTAGCGCTTCCTCTGCTGCCTTCAATTCCTCCATCACTACTTTATCATGGTTTTAGACATAGTCTTATGTCTTGATACATCCCGAAATTGAATCCCTCTCAGGTACGCCTTCATAGTATCCCAAACTACATGACTCCCTGCACTACCTTCATTTATCCTAAAAAATTCCGCTAATTCCTATCCAATCTTTCCCATGTCCAAGAGCTGTAGCCAGAAAGGGTGAATTTTCCATCACATACCCACCAAATTCCCCTGATCTCCCAATTGTAATGACACCAATAGTGGACTATGATCCGATAGCACTCTAGGCATGTACTCTACCTCTTGTACTAAATTGTCCATCCCTTCATGTCCCAAAGCTACATCAATACGAGACAAAGAGCCATACGTTGCCGAATAACATGAGTAACTATATTACGGTAATCTACATTACGTACCCTCCATAAATCTATCCATCCTATTTCCTTCAAATAATTACCAAAAGGCGTCTCATTCCCTTCCCCTCTTAGCAAAGCATGTCTACCCTTATCCCAATGGTCATTAGCTGTTATTCACATCACCTATTATAAGCCAAGGAACCCCAACCCATCTACCTGATATTTCCAAAATTTCCTGTATCTTTTTCTTAGAATACGGCGGAGGAATATATAATGACACCATACACATTAATCTATTAAGCATCTTACATACTATAAACACATATTGACCATCTTTGTCTATTATAACCTCTATCTCTTCAAACGGGACACCTGTATGTATCAGTATTGACACACCTCTGGCGTAAGCTGAGAACGTCGAGTGATACGCCTTTCTCACCCATCTCTTCTGCAACATATCTACTTTTTCCTCCACCAGATGTTTCCTGAAGTCATATCACTGAGGGTCTCTGTTTCAACACATTTTGCAATATTTCTGCACGCTTTGTAATCTTAGCAAGACCCCTGACATTCCAACTTAAAATTTTAAGTCTACCTCCCATTATGTTTTGTAATGACAACAGTTTGATTCACTCCCACTGTAGCCTCTAACCCACCCCCGTACCCTTCCCTCCACCCCCCCACCAACCCTCCTTTTCCCATCACTAGATCCCAACTCATCATAACATGTCATAGCAAACGTGACACATAACAATCAAATTTAAACTAAATAATATTCAAGGGTTATCAACTGTCCCAAGAACACTTAGAACCAGCTTCAGCGCGTCCGCTCCACTCCGATATGCTTAGCATTGAGATCCAGCCATTGTCGTCTCCTCTGGATTTTGAAAAAAATTCACCCGACCCATGGCCACCACCCTGACTTTGGCCAGATAAATCATTGAGTAGCTCAAGCCCAAGTCTCGCAATGTCCCCTTGACCTCTCCAAACTTCATCCTAAGCTTTTGGACCACTGCAGAATAGTCATGGTAAATGGAAATCCAATTCCCATCAATAGTTAGTCCATCACTATTCCTGGCCTTCCTCAGCAGGATCTCTCGGTCATGATAGTTCAGAATTTTGGCCAGGATAGCTCTCGGGGCAGACCCCGGGGGCAGAGGTCTAGTAGGAACCCGGTGTGCCCTTTCAACAGCAAATAATTTGGTGAGGCTATCACCTCCCACAGTATTTTTCAGCCATGACTCAATGTAATCAGTGGGGTTACTCCCTTCCACTTTTTCTGGCACACCAATTATTCTCAAATTATTCCTACGGGATCGGTTTTCAAGATCGGCAGTCTTAAACTCCAACTCTGCAATACGCTGGATATACTTTTTTTTAATCTTTTTAACAGTTCGTTAACCTGATCTTCAACACTCCCCACGCTCTTCCACCACCTCCACTCTCTTCTCAACTTTACACATAGCCGAGTTGAGAGCCACTATCTCTCCCTTTAAATCATCCACTCGCGAGTTCAAAACTGCAAGAGAAGACTTGCAATATATCACCACTGAGAATGTCTTTGTGTCGTCTCCTCCATTTCTGCTATATCCCCATTCACAGACATGTCAGCTTGTGAGACCATTTCAGCAGGTATTGTCTCCCTTATCAAGAGTTGTAT
Organism: Ranitomeya variabilis; assembly: GCF_051348905.1. NCBI lineage: Eukaryota > Metazoa > Chordata > Amphibia > Anura > Dendrobatidae > Ranitomeya > Ranitomeya variabilis. Next base: position 474,191,874 of record NC_135235.1, on the reverse strand, counting down.
CAATTCTCACCAGGGACCCCTGCTCCGCCACGCTGCTCTGTGATCGGTCTCCTTCCAACTGCTCCCCAGGGTCACTTATTCCTCCAGACCCCTCACCTTCAGCCTCCGACCGCAGTTTCACAGCCTCCTCCGATCTTGCTCCAGCTTAGCGATCACCTCCAGCTTCTTGCGGTATGCAGCACTTGCCTTTGCCGCCTCCTCTGGAGACTCGGCGCCATCTTGGGTCTGCGAGCTTCCCGCCATTGCCGGCTCCTTTTGCCTCCTGCATGTCATTCCAGGACCTGGACTCCTCTCCACCGGGCTTCCCTTGTTCACCTCCACTCACTGGGTCCCCGGACACTCCTGTGCTCGTTATAGGCGTTCGGCGGTGCCACTAATAAAACTTTATGGCGGTAAGTGCGGCGGGAGAGATTCACCACACGTCCTCTCACATCGCTCGCTTGGCCACGCCCCCATTCCCACGTTTCCTTGGCAATGTCCAGGAGCCCTCGTGGACGTCGACCATACAGGAGCTCGAATGGCGAGAAGCCAGTAGAGGCCTGGGGAACTTCCCTGTTGGAGAAGAGCAGAAACGGAAGCAGGTAGTCCCAGTCTCAACCATCCTTCTCAATGACCTTTTTGAGCATGGCTTTCAGGGTTTTATTTAAGTGCTCTACTAGGCCTTCGGTCTGTGCATGATACACTGAGGTTTGCAGCTGGGCAATCTGGAGGACCCTACAGAGTTCTTTCATTACCTTGCTCATGAAGGGGGTTCCCTGGTATGTCAGAATCTCCTTTGGCAGGTCTGTCTTAGCAAAAATATGGACAAGTTCCCGGGCGATACTCTTAGCCTAAGAGTTCCTTAGGGGTACTGCTTCAGGTTACTGGGTCACATAGTCCATGACCACTATGATATATTGGTGCCCTCGTGCCGATTGAACTAATGGACCTACTAGGTCCAGGGCAGTTCGCTCAAACAGGATCTCTATTACCGGTAACTGGGACTAGGGGACTTCAGAACTGCACAGAGGAAGCAGTTATCTGGCAGGTGGGCAGGATCTACAATAATTCACAATCTCTTGATAACACCTCGACCAATAGAACCTCTGCAGTATTCTCTCCTGTGTTTTCTCCACCCTCAGATGCCCCCCCAAAACATGCGAATGGGCCATGTCTAGAACCCTCTTGGAATCAACAGTTGCTCCACTATTTCACCTCCCTCAGTGTAGTTACTCTATACAGCAATTCACTATTGACTGCAAAGTGTAGGTACCTGCTGTCAGCCCCGGCTCTTGAGCAACCCCATCAATCACGGACACATTTTCAAAGGCCCCTTTTAGGGTAACACCCTGCATTTGAGCAGTCCCCAAATTTTCCTCAGAAACCCCCAGCTCAGGAAGCTTGCCTGTTGTGAATTTACCTTTTGGCTCCCTCTAGTGGCTACTAGCGATTTTACTCTGGGTATGTCTATCATCCCTTGTATGCTCACCTGGGTCGTTAGGTCAGGGGTGTTGCTATATAAGCTCCCTGGACCTTCAGTTCAATGCCTGGCAACGTTGATATCAGAGCTAATCTGTAGTGCTCTTGTCTACTGATCCTGGTTCCTGCGTGATTAAGCTAAGTCCGCTTTCTTGCTTTTTGCTATTTGTTTTTGTTTGCATTTTTGTCCAGCTTGTTCATTATCTGTATCCTTTCCTTGCTGGAAGCTCTAGGGAGGCTGGAGTTCTCCCCCCGGGCCGTTAGACGGTTCGGGGGTTCTTGAATCTCCAGTGTGGAATTTTGTTAGGGTTTTTGTTGACCATATAAGATATCTTACTACATTCTGCTATTAGTAAGCGGGCCTCTCTTTGCTAAACCTAGTTCATCTCTGTGTTTGTCATTTCCTCTTACCTCACCGTTATTATTTGTGGGGGGCTTGTATCCTACTTTTGGGGTCTATTCTCTGGAGGCAAGAGAGGTCTTTGTTTTCCTCTTCTAGGGGTAGTTAGTCCTCCGGCTGGCGCGAGACATCTAGCGACCAACGTAGGCATGTTCCCCGGCTACTTCTAGTGTTGGCGTTAGGAGTAGATATATGGTCAACCCAGTTACCACTGCCCTATGAGCTGGATTTTTGTACTTCGCAGACTTGCTGATATCTCTGAGACCCTCGCCATTGGGGTCATAACAGTTTGCCAGGCCTGTATGAAATGTTAAATGCATTGCAGAAGCGGGATTATAAGAAAGAAAGTTCTGAGTTTTTTTTTCTCTCTCTCGTTTTTTTTTTCTTTTCCCCTTTAACTCTGAGTGGCTTGTGTTTGCTGCAGACATGAATGTCCAGACCTTGATTACAAGTGTGGACCAGCTTGCTGCTCGTGTGCAGGGCATACAAGATTATGTTATCAGAAATCCTATGTCAGAACCTAAGATACCGATTCCTGAACCATTTTCCGGAGACCGATTTAAATTTAGAAATTTCAGGAATAATTGTAAATTGTTTTTGTCCCTGAGACCCTGTTCATCTGGAGACTCCGCTCAGCAAGTAAAAATTGTTATTTCTTTTTTACGGGGCGACCCTCAGGATTGGGCCTTCTCGCTGGCGCCAGGAGATCCGGCATTGGCTGACATTGATGCGTTTTTTCTGGCGCTCGGTTTGCTTTATGAGGAACCCAATCTTGAGATTCAGGCAGAAAAAGCCTTGCTGGCGATGTCTCAGGGCCAGGACGAGGCCGAAGTGTATTGCCAAAAATTTCGGAAATGGTCCGTGCTGACCCAGTGGAACGAGTGTGCATTGGCTGCAAATTTTAGAAATGGCCTTTCTGAAGCCATTAAGAATGTGATGGTGGGTTTTCCCATTCCCACAGGTCTGAATGATTCTATGGCCCTGGCTATTCAAATCGACCGGCGGTTGCGGGAGCGCAAAACCGCAAATCCTCTCATGGTGTTGTCTGAACAGGCACCTGATTTAATGCAATGTGATAGAATCCTGACTAGAAATGAGCGGAAAATTCATAGACGCCAGAATGGCTTGTGTTACTACTGTGGTGATTCTACACATGTTATCTCAGCATGCTCTAAACGTCTTACCAGGGTTGTTAGTCCTGTCGCCATTGGTAATTTGCAACCTAAATTTATTCTATCTGTAACTTTGATTTGCTCACTGTCATCGTATCCTGTCATGGCGTTTGTGGACTCAGGTGCTGCCCTGAGCCTTATGGATCTGTCATTTGCCAAGCGCTGCGGATTTGTGCTTGAGCCATTGGAAAATCCTATCCCTCTTAGGGGTATTGACTCTACGCCATTGGCAAAAAATAAACCGCAGTTTTGGACACAGGTTACCATGTGCATGACTCCCGAACATCGGGAGGTAATACGTTTTCTTGTTCTACATAAAATGCATGATTTGGTTGTTTTGGGTTTGCCATGGTTACAGACCCATAATCCAGTCTTGGACTGGAAGGCTATGTCAGTGTCAAGCTGGGGCTGCCATGGAATTCACGGAGATTCCCTGCCCTTGTCTATTGCATCTTCTACGCCTTCGGAAGTTCCGGCGTATTTGTCTGATTATCAGGATGTCTTCAGCGAATCTAAGTCCAGTGCACTGCCTCCTCATAGGGAATGTGACTGTGCAATAGATTTGATTCCTGGCAGTAAGTTTCCTAAGGGGAGACTGTTTAATCTGTCGGTACCTGAACATACCGCGATGCGTTCATATATCAAGGAGTCTCTTGAGAAGGGGCATATCCGTCCTTCTTCTTCCCCTCTTGGTGCGGGATTCTTTTTTGTGGCCAAAAAGGACGGATCTTTGAGGCCTTGTATTGACTATCGGCTTTTAAATAAGATCACTGTCAAATTTCAGTATCCTTTGCCGCTGTTGTCAGATTTGTTTGCCCGGATTAAAGGTGCCAAGTGGTTCACCAAGATAGACCTTCGTGGTGCGTACAACCTTGTGCGCATTAGGCAGGGCGATGAATGGAAAACCGCATTCAATACGCCCGAAGGTCATTTTGAGTACTTGGTGATGCCATTTGGGCTCTCTAATGCACCTTCAGTTTTTCAGTCCTTCATGCATGACATTTTCCGGAAGTATCTGGATAAATTTTTGATTGTTTATCTGGATGATATTCTGGTTTTTTCTGATGATTGGGACTCGCATGTGGAGCAGGTCAGGATGGTTTTTGAGATTCTGCGTGAAAATTCTTTGTTTGTAAAAGGCTCAAAGTGTCTCTTTGGTGTACAGAAGGTTCCCTTTTTGGGGTTCATTTTTTCCCCTTCTGCTGTGGAGATGGATCCAGTCAAGGTCCGAGCTATTCATGATTGGACTCAACCCTCGTCAGTTAAGAGTCTTCAGAAGTTCTTGGGTTTTGCTAACTTCTACCGTCGTTTTATCGCAATATTTCTCTAGCGTTGTTAAACCGCTGACGGATATGACCAAGAAAGGCTCTGATGTAGCTAACTGGGCTCCTGCTGCCGTGGAGGCTTTCCAGGAGTTGAAACGCCGGTTTACTTCGGCGCCTGTTTTGTGCCAGCCTGACGTCTCACTTCCCTTTCAGGTTGAGGTGGATGCTTCGGAGATTGGGGCAGGGGCCGTTTTGTCGCAGAGAGGCCCTGGTTGCTCTACTATGAGACCTTGTGCCTTTTTCTCTAGGAAGTTTTCGCCGGCAGAGCGAAATTATGATGTGGGCAATCGGGAGTTGTTGGCCATGAAGTGGGCATTTGAGGAGTGGCGTCATTGGCTCGAGGGTGCTAAGCATCGTGTGGTGGTCTTGACTGATCACAAAAATCTGATGTACCCCGAGTCTGCTAAACGCCTGAATCCTAGACAGGCCCGCTGGTCATTGTTTTTCTCCCGTTTTGACTTTGTGGTTTCGTATTTACCAGGTTCTAAGAATGTGAAGGCCGATGCTCTGTCTAGGAGCTTTGTGCCTGATGCTCCTGGAGTCGCTGAACCTGAGGGTATTCTTAAGGAAGGAGTTATCTTGTCAGCTATTTCTCCAGATCTGCGACGTGTGTTGCAGAGATTTCAGGCTGGTAGGCCTGACTCTTGTCCACCTGACAGATTGTTTGTGCCTGCTAAATGGACCAGCAGAGTCATTTCCGAGGTTCATTCCTCAGTGTTGGCAGGGCACCCGGGAATTTTTGGCACCAGAGATCTGGTGGCCAGGTCCTTTTGGTGGCCTTCCTTGTCAAGGGATGTGCGGTCATTTGTTCAGTCCTGTGGTACTTGTGCTCGAGCTAAGCCTTGCTGTTCTCGTGCCAGCGGGTTGCTCTTGCCCTTGCCTGTCCCGAAGAGACCTTGGACACACATCTCTATGGATTTCATTTCGGATCTTCCGGTGTCTAAGGGCATGTCTGTCATCTGGGTGATATGTGATCGTTTCTCCAAGATGGTCCATCTGGTTCCTTTGCCTAAGCTGCCTTCCTCTTCTGATCTGGTTCCTGTGTTCTTCCAGAATGTGGTTCGTTTGCACGGCATTCCTGAGAATATTGTGTCGGACAGAGGATCCCAGTTTGTTTCCAGGTTCTGGCGATCCTTTTGTGGTAGGATGGGCATTGATTTGTCGTTTTCCTCCGCTTTTCATCCACAGACTAACGGACAAACGGAACGAACTAATCAGACTCTGGAGGCGTATTTGAGGTGTTTTGTCTCTTCTGATCAGGATGATTGGGTGACCTTCTTGCCGTTGGCTGAATTTGCCCTTAATAATCGGGCTAGTTCTGCCACCTTGGTTTCGCCATTTTTCTGCAACTCCGGTTTCCATCCTCGTTTTTCCTCGGGACATGTGGAGCCTTCTGACTGTCCTGGAGTGGATTCTGTGGTGGATAGGTTGCAGCGAATCTGGAATCATGTGGTGGACAACTTGAAGTTGTCACAGGAGAAGGCTCAGCGTTTTGCCAACCGCCGCCGCGGTGTGGGTCCCCGACTTCGTGTTGGGGATTTGGTATGGCTGTCTTCTCGATTTGTTCCTATGAAGGTCTCCTCTCCCAAATTTAAGCCTCGATTCATTGGTCCTTACAGGATATTGGAGATCCTTAATCCTGTGTCCTTTCGCCTGGATCTTCCGGTGTCGTTTGCCATTCACAACGTATTTCATAGGTCCTTGTTGCGGCGGTACGTTGTGCCTGTGGTTCCTTCTGCTGAGCCTCCTGCTCCGGTGTTGGTTGAGGGCGAGTTGGAGTACGTGGTGGAGAAGATCTTAGATTCTCGTCTCTCCAGGCGGAGGCTTCAGTACCTGGTCAAGTGGAAGGGCTATGGTCAGGAGGATAATTCCTGGGTGGTCGCCTCTGATGTGCATGCGGCCGATTTAGTTCGTGCCTTTCACGCCGCTCATCCTGATCGCCCTGGTGGTCTTGGTGAGGGTTCGGTGACCCCTCACTAAGGGGGGGGTACTGTTGTGAATTTACCTTTTGGCTCCCTCTAGTGGCTACTAGTGATTTTACTCTGGGTATGTCTATCATCCCTTGTATGCTCACCTGGGTCGTTAGGTCAGGGGTGTTGCTATATAAGCTCCCTGGACCTTCAGTTCAATGCCTGGCAACGTTGATATCAGAGCTAATCTGTAGTGTTCTTGTCTACTGATCCTGGTTCCTGCGTGATTAAGCTAAGTCCGCTTTCTTGCTTTTTGTTATTTGTTTTTGTTTGCATTTTTGTCCAGCTTGTTCATTATCTGTATCCTTTCCTTGCTGGAAGCTCTAGGGAGGCTGGAGTTCTCCCCCCGGGCCGTTAGACGGTTCGGGGGTTCTTGAATCTCCAGTGTGGAATTTTGTTAGGGTTTTTGTTGACCATATAAGATATCTTACTACATTCTGCTATTAGTAAGCGGGCCTCTCTTTGCTAAACCTAGTTCATCTCTGTGTTTGTCATTTCCTCTTACCTCACCGTTATTATTTGTGGGGGGCTTGTATCCTACTTTTGGGGTCTATTCTCTGGAGGCAAGAGAGGTCTTTGTTTTCCTCTTCTAGGGGTAGTTAGTCCTCCGGCTGGCGCGAGACATCTAGCGACCAACGTAGGCATGTTCCCCGGCTACTTCTAGTGTTGGCGTTAGGAGTAGATATATGGTCAACCCAGTTACCACTGCCCTATGAGCTGGATTTTTGTACTTCGCAGACTTGCTGATATCTCTGAGACCCTCGCCATTGGGGTCATAACACTTGCCCTCCCTGGTCACCGATTCCGACTGCAATGGGGATTCATCAGGGTTGCGCTGGCTCCTGCCTGAGACACTGGGCACCTCTGCTTCCCCCAAGTCCCAGAACAGGCTGAAGTCCTGCCCAATTATCACGGAATGTAGTAAGTCTCTGACTACCCCGACCTCATTGAACTCCGTACCACGGCTCGTTTTAATCAACACTCTGGCAACAGGCTAGTCTTTGGCATCCCCGTGGATACAGCGCACGCCCACGTTTCCCTGTGATCAACTGGTGGGGAAGCGTAGCCCTTATCAAGGTCACCAAGCTCCCAGAGTTCAAGAGTCCTGACACCAGTACTCTGTTTACGGTCACGAGACATGACTGCGGGCTCTCTCTGGGCTGATAGTCCACACTGCAGGCTGGGTAGGCATAATATGAGCAGCAACTGCCTTTGCTGCAATCCATCTGGTCGGCAGACATAAGACAACGGGCTGCTATGTGTCCAGGATCGTGACACCGTCAGCAGATCAGATCTTTAGCAGTAGCCTTTGGTAGCCCCTCTGTGGCTCCTTGGGACCTCGGACTCCTCCCAGTGGTGACTCTGTTACCCTTCTTTTGGGACTCGGGCTCTTGCTGGCTATCCCAGTATGGAGATGTACCACCCCCTGGCTTCTTCAGGGACCTCTCGACCACCTGGTACCTTTCTACGAGGCCCACCAGGTCATCCGCATTCCGGGGGTCTCCTTGGGCAACCCCTGCATCGGCCTGGGGAGAGAGTGAGTAAATCTGTCCATGATGACCTGCTCGACCATCTGGGCTGGAATGGAGGACTCCGCTGCAACTATTTCTGGACCAAAATGCAACAAGTCAAACATTTGTGATCGAGGAGGTTTGTCACCACAATACACCCAGTGATGAACCCTTTGGGCTCTGACAGACATAGTGACCCCTGATCATCTCCATTTTCAACTTGACATATTCCTGGGCATCCTGCAAGGCCAAGTCAAAATAGGCTTTCTGTGGTTCACCTGTCAGATAGGGGGTCAGCACCTCCGCCCTTCTTCGGGGGCAGCCTCTCCCACTCTGCAACCCGTTCAAAAACAGTAAAAAACACCTCTATATTATCCCCTGGGTCATCTTTCACATGGCTCGTCTTACCGCTTTCCGGACACAGGAGTCTCATAACCTTGATGTGGGGGAGGGGCAGTTTCTCTGCTGCAGACCTCTACCATCAGGAGTTCCATCTTGCATTGCTGCTGCTGAATCTGTTGCATTAGGAGCTTATTTGTCTCCTGCTGTACCTGGTGCTGTTGCTGCTGACTCAGGATCAGGTGCTTGAGTAGCTTGTCCATATTGTCCGACCGCTGTTCCATCTCCGTAGCTGCCTTAACCCCTTCACCCCCAAGGGTGGTTTGCACGTTATGGACCGGGCCAATTTTTACAATTCTGACCACTGTCCCTTTATGAGGTTATAACTCTGGAACGCTTCAACGGATCCCGGTGATTCTGACACTGTTTTCTCGTGACATATTGTACTTCATGATAGTGGTAAAATTTCTTTGATATTACCTGCATTTATTTGTGAAAAAAATGGAAATTTGGCGAAAATTTTGAAAATTTCGCAGTTTTTCAACTTTGAATTTTTATGCAAATAAATCACAGTGATATGTCACACAAAATACTTAATAAGTAACATTTCCCACATGTCTACTTTACATCAGCACAATTTTGGAACCAATATTTTTTTTTCTTAGGGAGTTATAAGGGTTAAAATTTGACCAGCAATTTCTCATTTTCACAACACCATTTTTTTTTTAGGGACCACATCTCAATTGAAGTAATTTTGAGGGGTCTATATGATAGAAAATACCCAAGTGTGACACCATTCTAAAAACTGCACCCCTCAAGGTGCTCAAAACCACATTCAAGAAGTTTATTAACCCTTCAGGTGTTTCACAGGAATTTTTGGAATGTTTAAATAAAAATGAGCATTTAACTTTTTTTTCACACAAAATTTACTTCAGCTCCAATTTGTTTTATTTTACCAAGGGTAACAGGAGAAAATGGACCCCAAAAGATGTTGTACAATTTGTCCTGAGTACGCCGATACCCCATATGTGGGGGTAAACCACTGTTTGGGCGCATGACAGAGCTCGGAAGCGAAGGAGCGTCATTTGACTTTTCAATGCAAAATTGACCGGAATTGAGATGGGACGCCATATTGCGTTTGGAGAGCCCCTGATATGCCTAAACATTGAAACCCCCCACAAGTGACACCATTTTGGAAAGTAGACCCCCTAAGGAGCTTATCTAGAGGTGTGGTGAGCACTTTGACTCACCAAGTGCTTCACAGAAGTTTATAATGCAGAACCGTAAAAAAAAAAAAAAATCATATTTTTTCACAAAAATGATCTTTTCGCCCCCAATTTTTTATTTTCCCAAGGGTAAGAGAAGAAATTGGACCCCAAAAGTTGTTGTACAATTTGTCCTGAGTACGCTGATACCCCATATGTGGGGGTAAACCACTGTTTGGGCGCATGGGAGAGCTCGGGAGGGAAGGAGCGCCGTTTGACTTTTCAATGCAAAATTGACAGGAATTGAGGTGGGACGCCATGTTGCATTTGGAGAGCCACTAATGTGCCTAAACATTGAAACCCCCCACAAGTGACACCATTTTGGAAAGTAGACCCCCTAAGGAACTTATCTAGAGGTGTGGTGAGCACTTTGACCCACCAACTGCTTCACAGAAGTTTATAATGCAGAGCCGTAAAAATAAAACAAACATTATTTTCCCACAAAAATTATTTTTTAGCCCCCAGTTTTGTATTTTCCCGAGGGTAACAGGAGAAATTGGACCCCAAAAGTTGTTCTCCAATTTGTCCTGAGTACGCTGATACCCCATATGTGGGGGGGAACCACTGTTTGGGCGCATGGGGGGGGCTCGGAAGGGATGGAGCGCCATTTTGAATGCAGACTTAGATGGAATGGTCTGCAGGCGTCACATTGCGTTTGCAGAGCCCTAATGTACCTAAACAGTAAAAAAAAAACACAAATGACACCATTTTGGAAAGTAGACCCCCTAAGCAACTCATCTAGATGTGTTGTGAGAGTTTTGAACCCTCAAGTGTTTCACTACAGTTTATAACGCATAGCCGTGAAAATAATAAAAAAAAAAATTCCCCCCAAACTTATATTTTAGCCCCCAGTTTTGTATTTTCCCAAGGGTAACAGGAGAAATTGGACCCCAAAAGTTGTTCTCCAATTTGTCCTGAGTACGCTGATACCCCATATGTGGGGGGGAACCACTGTTTGGGCGCATGGGGGGGGCTCGGAAGGGATGGAGCGCCATTTTGAATGCAGACTTAGATGGAATGGTCTGCAGGCGTCACATTGCGTTTGCAGAGCCCTAATGTACCTAAACAGTAAAAAAAACACAAATGACACCATTTTGGAAAGTAGACCCCCTAAGCAACTCATCTAGATGTGTTGTGAGAGTTTTGAACCCTCAAGTGTTTCACTACAGTTTATAACGCATAGCCGTGAAAGTAATAAAAAAAAAATTTCCCCCCAAACTTATTTTTTCGCCCCCAGTTTTGTATTTTCCCAAGGGTAACAGGAGAAATTGGACCCCAAAAGTTGTTCTCCAATTTGTCCTGAGTACGCTGATACCCCATATGTGGGGGGGGAACCACTGTTTGGGCTCATGGGGGGGGCTCGGAAGGGATGGAGCGCCATTTTGAATGCAGACTTAGATGGAATGGTATGCAGGCGTCACATTGCGTTTGCAGAGCCCTAATGTACCTAAACAGTAAAAAAAAAACACAAATGACACCATTTTGGAAAGTAGACCCCCTAAGCAACTCATCTAGATGTGTTGTGAGAGTTTTGAACCCTCAAGTGTTTCACTACAGTTTATAACGCATAGCCGTGAAAATAATAAAAAAAAAATTTCCCCCCAAACTTATTTTTTAGCCCCCAGTTTTGTATTTTCCCAAGGGTAACAGGAGAAATTGGACCCCAAAAGTTGTTGTCCAATTTTTCTTGAGTACGCTGATACCCCATATGTGGGGGGGAACCACCGTTTGGGCGCATGGGAGGGCTCGGAAGGGAAGGAGCGCCATTTGGAATGCAGACTTAGATAGAATGGTCTGCAGGCGTCACATTGCGTTTGCAGAGGCCCTAATGTACCTAAACAGTAGAAACCCCCCTAATGAACTCATCTAGATGTGTTGTGAGAGCTTTGAACCCCCAATTGTTTCATTACAGTTTATAACGCAGAGCCATGCAAATAAAAAAAAATATTTTTTTCCACAAAAATTATTTTTTAGCCCCCAGTTTTGTATTTTCCCAAGGGTAACAGGAGAAATTGGACCCCAATAGTTGTTCTCCAATGTGTTCCGAGTACGCTGATACCCCATATGTTGGGGTAAACCCCTGTTTGGACGCACGGGAGAGCTCGGAAGGGAAGGAGCACTGTTTTACTTTTTCAACGCAGAATTGGCTGAAATTGAGATCGGACGCCATGTCGCGTTTGGAGAGCCCCTGATGTGCCTAAACAGTGGAAAACCCCCAATTATAACTGAAACCCTAATCCAAACACACCCCTAACCCTAATCCCAACGGTAATCCTAACCACACCTCTAACCCAGACACACCCCTAACCCTAATCCCAACCCTATTCCCAAACGTAGATGTAATCCAAACCCTAACCCTAACTTTAGCCCCAACCCTAACCCTAGCCCCAACCCTAACCCTAGCCCCAACCCTAACCCTAGCCCCAACCCTAGCCCTAGCCCTAACCCTAACCCTAGCCCTAGCCCTAACCCTAGCCCTAACCCTAATGGTAAAATGGAAATAAATACATTTTTTTAATTTTTTTATTTTTCCCTAACTAAGGGGGTGATGAAGGGGGGTTTGATTTACTTTTATAGCGGGTTTTTTAGCGGATTTTTATGATTGGCAGCTGTCACACACTGAAAGAAGCTTTTTATTGCAAAAAATATTTTTTGCGTTACCACATTTTGAGAGCTATAATTTTTCCATATTTGAGTCCACAGAGTCATGTGAGGTCTTGTTTTTTGCGGAACGAGTTGATGTTTTTATTGGTAACATGTTCAGGCACGGGAGATTTTTTGATCGCTTTTTATTCCGATTTTTGTGAGGCAAAATGACCAAAAACTAGCTATTCATGAATTTCTTTTGGGGGAGGCGTTTATACTGTTCCGTGTTTGGTAAAATTGATAAAGCAGTTTTATTCTTCGGGTCAGTACGATTACAGCGATATCTCAGTTCTATCTTTTTTTATGTTTTGGTGCTTTTATACAATAAAAACTATTTTATAGAAAAAATAATTATTTTGGCATCGCTTTATTCTGAGGACTATAACTTTTTTATTTTTTCGCTGATGATGCTATATGGTGGCTCGTTTTTTGCGGGACAAGATGACGTTTGCAGCGGTACCATGGTTATTTATATCCGTCTTTTTGATCGCGTGTTATTGCACTTTTTGTTTGGCGGTATGAGAATAAAGCGTTGTTTTTTGCCTCGTTTTTTTTTATTTTTTTTACGGTGTTCACTGAAGGGGTTAACTAGTGATATAGTTTTATAGGTGGGGTCGTTACGGGCGCGGCGATACTAAATATGTGTACTTTTATTGTTTGATTTTTTTTATTTAGATAAAGGAATGTATTTATGGGAATAATATATATATATTTTTTCTTTATTTAGGAATTTATTTATTTTTTTTTTTTTTTTTACACATGTGGGAATTTTTTTTTAAACTTTTTTACTTTGTCCCAGGGGGGGACATTACAGATCGGTGATCTGACAGGGTGCACAGCACTCTGTGAGATCACCGATCTCACTTACAGCCGTGCAGGCTGCAGCTTTCATCTGCAGCCTGCTCTGCACCCGGAAGTAATCCCTGCAGGACCCGGATGCAGCCCCGCGGCCATTTTGGATCCGGGGCCTGCAGGGATAGGAGGTAGGAGACCCTCGCAGCAACGTGATCACATCGCGTTGCTTCGGGGGTCTCAGGGAAGCACGCAGGGAGCCCCCTCCCTGCGCGATGCTTCCCTGTACCGCCGGCACACCGCGATCATGTTTGATCGCGGTGTGCCGGGGGTTAATGTGCCGGGGGCGGTCCGTGCCGCTCCTGGCACATAGTGCCGGATGTCAGCTGCGATAGGCAGCTGACACCCGTCCGCGATCGGCCGCGCTCCCCCCGTGAGCGCGGCCGATCGTGCTGGACGTACTATTCCGTCCTTGGGAATTAGGGCCCACCCCACATGGACGGAATAGTACGTCCAATGGCAGAAAGGAGTTAACCTTGGACATACGATTTGTCCACCGCCACTACACGTGTTCCTGGAACATTTTCCCGCATTCAAAACACCACTTGTGGTGGGTCGGCTCACTTAGCTGCTCCTCGAGGTAGCCACAGGCACATGTGGGTTAAAGTCTCTGGGTGGTTTATTGCATCATAAACAACAAAATGGTAACAGAAAAACAGCTTTTCTGGCTCAAAAGGAAATAAAAAGTTCATAAGCAGTCCTGCCCAGCACTTCTGGGCCAACACATATGGCAGCTCCCACAGCAGCGTCAGCCTAGGGCTTGCTTGCCTCTACACAACACAGACCAAAGAAAGAAAAACTGGCTGGACGTTTATTTTCCCAGCCACACCCTTGAGGTGGAGATATGGTGAGTAGGCGTCCCACCTATCTCTTACCTACTCACCTAAAAACCGGCCCATAACATGGCCACTTAACTCCTTCAGCACATATATATTGCCGAAAAGTAACTTATGGGTTTCTAGATCACGGAGGAAAGCAATCACTGTGACACATATCTCCCCTCACATAATAATAATAATAATAATCTTTATTTTTATATAGCCCTAACATATTCCGCAGCACTTTACAGTTTTGCACACATTATCATCACTGTCACTGATGGGGCTCACAATCTAAATTCCCTATCAGTATGTCTTTGGAATGTGGGAGGAAACCGGAGTGCCCGGAGGAAACCCACACAAACACGGAGAGAACATACAAACTCTTTGCAGATGATGTCCTTAGTGGGGTTTGAACCCAGGACTCCAGCGCTGCAAGGCTGCAGTGCTAATCACCGTGCCACTGTACAGTGCAACACCAAAACTTTTTCTCCACTCATGGTTAGTGGTTGGGTGAAGCCATTTATTGTCAAACTACTGTGTTTTCTCTTTTTAAATCATAATGACAACCCAAAACGTAAAAAGTCCAAATGACCCTGATCTAAAGTTGACATATCCTGATAATTTTGACCGGATCATCACCGATCCTCGACCGAATTTCACAGTGGGTGCAAGACACTGTGGCTTGTACGCCTCTCCAGGTCTCCGTCTAACCATTAGACGACCAGGTGTTGATCTGGGGATGCTTCAGCAAGGCTGGAATTGGGCAGGTTGTTCTTTGTGAAGGACGTATGAATCAAGCCGCATACAAGGTTATCCTGGAAAAACTGTTGATTCCTTCTGCTCAGGCAATGTTTCCCCAACTCTGAGGACTGTTTTTTCCAGCAGGACAATGCACCATGCCACACAGCTAGGTCAATCAAGGTGTGGATGAAGGACCACCACATCAAATCCCTGTCATAGCCAGCCCAATCTCCAGACCTGAACCCCATTGAAAACCTCTGGAATGTAATCAAAAGGAAGATGGATAGTCACAAGCCATCAAACAAAGAGGAACTGCTTAAGGGTATGTGCACACGTTGCAGATTTCCTGCAGATCTGCAGCAGTTTTTTCCACACAGAAACGCTGCAGATCTGCAAGTGATTTACAGTACAATGTAAATCAATGGCAAAAAAAATGCTGTGCTAATGGTGCAGAAAAATCTGCACGGAAAACGCAGCAGATTCATAAAAGGACCATGTCCATTCTTTTTGCAGATCTGCTGCTCTTCTGTACCCATTCCATAATAGAAATCTGCAGGGGTAAAAAAAGGAAGAATTCCGCACAAAAATCTGCAACATGTGCACATACCAAAAAAGGTGCAGATTCTGACCTGCATTTTCTGCCAAGAAATTCAGAATCTGCACAGAGAATTCCACAGTCAAATCTGCAACGTGTGCATATAGCCTAAATGTTTGTACCGGAAGTGGCATAAGGTCACCCAAAAGCAGTGTGAGAGACTGATGGAAAGCATGGCAAGATGCATGAAAGCTGTGATGAAAAATCATGGTTATTCCACAAAATATTGATTTCTAAACCCTTCCTGAGTGAAAACATTAGTATTGTTGTTTCTAAATTATGAACTCGTTTTTGGTTTTTTTTGCATTATTTGATGTCTGCAAGCAATGCATTTTTTCGTTATTTTGACCATTTCTCAAAAATATACCTATTATATTATATAAACATATAAAGAGAAAAATCAGACAAAATGAAAATTTTGCAGTGGTTTCTTAATTTTGCCAGGAGACTGATCAGACATGCAGCCAAGAGGCCCATGATCACTCTGGAAGAACTGCAGAGATCTACAGCTGCGGTGGGACAGTCTGTCCATAGGACAACAATCAGTCGTACACTGCACAAATCTGGCCTTTATGGAACAGTGGCAAGAAGAAAGCCATTTCTCAACGATATCCATAAAGTGTTGTTTAAAGTTTGCAACAAGCCACCTGGGAGACACACCAAACATGTGGAAGAAGGTGCTCTGGTCAGATGAAACCAAAATCGAACTTTTTCGCAACAATGCCAAACGATATGTTTGGCGTAAAGGCAACACAGCTCATCACCCTGAACACACCATCCCCACTGTCTAACATGGTGGTGGCAGCATCATGGTTTGGGCCTGCTTTTCTTCAGCAGGGACAGGGAAGATGGATAAAAAGTGATGGGAAGATGGATGGAGCCAAATACAGGACCATTCTTGAAGAAAACCTGTTGGAGTCTGCAAAAGACCAGAGACTGGGACGGAGATTTATCTTCCAACAAGACAATGATCCCAAACATAAAGCAAAATCTACAATGGAATGGTTCACATATAAACATATCCAGGTGTTAGAATGGCCAAGTCAAAGTCCACACCTCAATCCAATCGAGAATCAGCGGAAAGAAGTGAAAACTGCTGTTCACAAACAATCTCCATCAAACTTCACTGAGCGCGAGCTGTTTGCCAAGGAAGAATGGGCAAGAATTTCAGTCTCTCGATGTACAAAACTGATAGAGACAAAACCGAAGCAACTTGCAGCTGTAATCGCAGCAAAAGGTGGCACAACAAAGTATTAAGTTAAAGGGGCCGAATAATATTGCACGCCCCACTTTTCAGTTTTTGACTTTCCACAAAAATTTTAAATAACCAATAAATTTCATTCAACTTCACAATTGTGTTCCACTTGCTGTTGATTCTTCACCAAAAATTTACATTTAGTATCTTTATGTTTGAAACATGATACGTGGGAAAAGGTTGAAAAGTTCCAGGGAGCCGAATACGTTCGCAAGGCAATGTATATGTATGTGTGTGTGTATATATATATATATATATATATATTTATTATATTTTATTTTTTTTAACCTCGTCACTCTCAGCTAGTCTACATTAATCTTTTAGGCTATGCCTATTTGTAAAATGCATCCAGTGTAAATCACAAAGAATACAATTATACACTGCTCAGAAAAAATGAAGTACGTAGAAATTGGTTAAAGCACACATCCAGTCTCATTGAACAAAATATTCAAATTGAAGATCTTTCTTGATAAAAATTGTCAGTCATTGAGAACAAAATGATATGTCAGTTGTGAATGGAAACTAAAATCATCATCCAAATGAGGGCTGGATTCCAAATCACCCTGAAAAAGCCAACTAAAAATTGAAATCACAGGCAGATACTCATAACATGACTCAGTAGTGTGTAGGGCCCCACATCACGGCATGCACTACCTGCAAAATCTAAGCATGCTCCTGATGAGATGGCGGATGATGTCCTGGGGGATCAATCCTAAGATCTGGATTGTTTCATTAGTGTGTTTATGGATATCTTGTGGCGTTACTTGAAATTGGATTTGATTGTATTAAGGTCTGGAAAAGCTAAGAGCCATTAAATGGCACCAATGCCTTTGTCATCCTGGAGTTGCCTACACACTCTCGCCCCGTGAAACTAGACATTGTCTTGCACCGGGAGGAACTGAGGGCCCACTGCATCAGCTTGGGTTCTGACCATGGCTCTATGGCATACCACGTGGCATTGTGGGCTCAGTGTCTTGATTTAAACTGTATCTGCATGCTAAGGAAACAGATACAATGGTGGAGCACGAATTGGCCAGCTACTTGCTCCACCATTCAGTTTGTGCTTCTGAGTCTAAGCGCAGCAGGCACAATGACATGAATAGATCACAACTGCTGAGCAGAGTCCCAAACAGAACAGGCTGGAGTAACTCTTTGGTGGAACAAGGCAAGGTAAGTTTTTCTTTTTTTATCTTGTCAGTACGTTGGGCACTTGTGGTTCTTATAATGTGTGTGAAGGATCTCTGGAGGCATTCTAATGTCTAAGGGTCACATTGGGGTTATGATATTGTGTTGGGGCTTGTTGGCCCTTATAGTGTGTATGGGGGTATTATAGTGTAAACGGGATCACTGTAGGGGCATCGTGCTGAGTTGGGGTGTTGTTGGGGCATCATCCTGTGTTAGGAGGCACTCTGGGGCATCATACTGTGTGTGGAAGGGCTGAATTGTTGGTGAATGACATTGTGTGAGGGGAGAAGCATTTTTGGGAATATCATACTCTGAGGGTCATGAAAAGAGAATCCTAGTGGTTTGGAACACTGAGGAGCTTCAATATGGGCACTGTGAAGAATATTACAGATATAGTTTCATGTCAATCCTTTATATCCTTTTTGGTATGGGACTATAAACCCATCTTTCTTTGTGCAGCAGAGGCAGGAAACCTGGCTCAACAGGTTGTCCAGCATTTGCAAAGCCTCAGGCAAATAGCTGTCACCTAGCTCAGTAGGTGGTCTAGCCTTAAAAGGCTCTAAGTGACAGATCTCACACCTTGAGCAGCTAAGCTCAGGACAAAGGCTTGCAATATAAAGTACTGCTGAATCAAGCTCCAAAATAAACCTTATAGAACATTCTAGAAACATAATTCCATGATACATAATAGAGATACTATATGTCCTAGCCGTACATTGTGTATATTTCCGAGATCCCCAGAACATGGCGAATGCTTTCCAGGGTTTCAATGCATTCTAGCACCCCAGAGTGGCGAGATACGTAGAATGGATAGTAGGAGCCAGGTAGTAAAGCCATGTTTAATCTCAACGCATAGCGGGGGTCTGACCTGATCCAATGGCGCCAAAACTGCCTCCCTAGGACCATCCACTAAGAAGTTATGACCCATCTTAGGTTTTTTAGCTGCTAACATTTAAAGGAGGGGATTTAGGTCCAGCCCAGGGGTCACGAGGTGAGGGACCCCAAGGGGTTAAATGCTTGTGTAAAGTATGACCTATTGCTTTTCTCCTAGGAGGTCGCGACGACATATCGTGTGGAGAGAAGTCAATGAACAGAGGAGACCACCAGCCTCCCATGTGGCAGCTTCTCCCCTGCAAGCCAGGCCTTTCATCTGACTGGTAACTGACTCTTATATTTTGTATACTTTTGTACTACCACTATTTGTATTTGCATATCTGACCATTGTATATGTATAACCATTGTGTATATAGTGTTTTGTCTAGTGTGCCCTGAAGGCGATTAAATATATAACTTAACCTTGGGCTGCTCTTTTATCTCAATCCACGAATCCACAGTTCCGTGTTCTCGGCTGAACTTTCTATGCTACTGGGGCTGGTTTCTGGCCTGATATAATCCTGTTAACAGACTGGGCTTATATCTATCAAGGAACTGGTAGCAATCCTACGAGGCTGGCAGAGATTTATTTCGCTGGTGCTAGTGGAAGGGACATCTCCGCCGGTCAGGGTTGTGAGCAAGTGTGGTGCCACATCAGCGGCTGCGTGAGCCAGCCTCCCTCACTCCCCGTGCTTCCCAGGGTCTGTGTGGACAGGGGGTGTCAGGGTAAAACTGCCAAACTGACCTTACGTTTCCCCAGTGGAGGTGGAATGTCATGGTGGTCCAAGTGAGGAGACCTTACTGTGTGATCATTCTGACAGAAAAGTGATGTCAGCTAGGGTGGCGAGGCGCGGGTTCTTCACATGTGGTGGCAGCGCTGGGATTCTGTGTGATCTCTCCGGTGCCATCCTTCACATGTGGTGGCAGCGGTGGGATGATATGTGATCTCTCTGTTGCCATCCTTCACAGGCATTATTTCTGTTTGCGTGCCACAATACATATGCTCCCAGTTTTTAAAAGTTAAGAGTAGGCCCTTATGTCACTGTGCCTATGCAACATGACCCCACCAAACTCAGCCAAACAATTACAGTATATTTATTTTTGTGGGGGTGGGTGACCCAATCTTTTTCTGTATACGGTTTGTGTGACCCTTCAGAACCCAGCCCTTCAGTGATCCATCTTTGAGCAAGTCATGATGGATGATGTTGCAGGCAGCATAACATTCACCACGACATCTGCAGAATCTTTCATGTTTGTACATGTGCTCACTGTGAACCTCCTACCATTTATGAAGAGCATGGAGCACCAATGTTAGATCTGACAACTGTGGTTTTCACTGGCAAATGCCAAGCAAGCTGCATGGTGATAGTGATAGCAACAGATTATATAACAGGATGTTGGCCAAGCATGGAGTCCATTTCTGATAGTTTAGTCAGTAACATACACTTCTGTAGTCCACAGAGGTAAATTCAGAGTGTTCTCTATTTGTACTAAAGAAGTTGAAATTGATTCACAATTGCTTATGCATCTTATGGGTACAGCCAAAACTTGGTATATGTACCTGTACTGGATAAATTGATACAGAGACAGACACAAAAAGAAGAGGGCCCTATAGAAGAACAGTGTTTGGGCCCTTAGCTGTGCAATAGCTCATCATAATGTACAATTTCACCACCTTTGGAGGTAGGAGCGAGCCCACTTACCTCTTGGGCCTCTGTGTCCCAATGGTTTGTCCGCCCCTGGATTGATATCCCTGAAATGTAATTGTTGTTCTGTCATACTAACACTATTAAGTGTTCCCTTTAATTTTTTGAGTAATAATTCCATCTATGGACAGAAACACTGGAAGAACCCCTTTTGATTTTAGCATTCATACAGGAGGTTGACTATAGTGGGTGCATGGTATGCAGTCGCACTCGGGCACTGGAGCCTAGATTATCCCAAAACATCTTTGGACCGTATGAGATCAACACTATTTAAAGACGTGATAGTTGGGGCCCTATTGGAGGTTTTGCATTGGGATCCATGAACTTCAAGCTATTGAGTTCATGCATTCATATTAGGATTGTAATGCCTAGACACCTTACACTTTAACTGAACTTAAATCAAAATTGGGCTCTGTGATTTGCTCAGTAGAGCCACGTTGGATCTTTGTCTCAATGGCAATATACTGTATTTTTTGGACTATATAAGATGCACCGGACCATAAGACACACCTTAGAGGTGGAAATTAGGAAAAAAAATTGAAGCAAAAAATGTGGTCAATTCTGTACTTAATATCCCCTATCCTGGTATATATGGTCCCCTCATCCCCATCTTGATACACATGGCCCCCTCATCCCTATCTTGGTATGCTTGGATCGCTCATCCCTATCCTGGTATGCATAGCCCCCATCCCTATCCTGGCAGGAATGATCGCCCTCATCCCTATCCTAGTATGCATGGCCCCCATCCTTATCCTGGTATGCAGGGCCCCATCTCATCCTAGTATGCATGGTCCCACCCCATATTCGGGTACGATTGGCCCCCATCCTGGTATGCATGGCCCCATCCTTATCCTGGTATGATTGGCCCCCATGCTTATGATTGGCCCCCACTCCCATCCTGGTATACATGGCCCCATCAGAAAACATTAGAAAAAATAAACCATTACACATACCTTTCTGGTGCTCCCTTGCAGTGTCTTACTCCATTGCCAGCAGCTGCTTTATGCTTGTAAGCAGCGCATGGCAGGGACGTCATGCGATGCTTGCAAGCTGAAGGACAGTTGCTGGAATACTCACTGCTCTGCACGCTGGAACTGTTTTCGCAGAGAGCAGTGAGTATTCATTGCTCTTCAGTAGCATGCACAGTGTCAGCCGGAGTCTTCCTGCAGCTGCCGGGCGGTCACATGTGCTGCTACTTAAGAGAAATTAATATTCACCTCTCTGGGCGTGGAGAGACCTCAGACAGATTGGATTGTGTGCCTCTCCACTCTTCCTCCAGACTCTAGGACCTTGATTTCCAAGGTCTAGTGTGAAATTTCCACTATCGGTGATGGTTTGGGGAGCCATGTCATCTGCTGATGTTGGTCCATTGTGTTTTATCAAGACCAAAGCCAGCGCAGCCGTCTACCAGGAAATTTTAGAGCACTGCATGCTTCGCTCTGACAACAAGCTTTTTGGAGAGGGAAATTTCCTTCTCCAGCAGGACTTGGCACCTGTCCACACTGCCAATAGTACCAATACCTGGTTTACAAACAACAATATCACTGTGCTTGATTGGCCAGCAAAGTCGCCTGACCTTAACCCCATAGAGAATCTGTGGGGTATTGTCAAGAGGAAGATGAGACCCCAGACCCAACAATGCAGACGAGATGAAGACTGCTATCAAAGCAACCTGGGCTTCCATAACACCTCAGCAGTACCACAGGCTGATCGCCTCCATGCCACGCCCCATTGATGCAGTAATTGATGCAAAAGGAGTCCCAACCAAGTCTGAGTGCATTTACTGAACATACATTTCAGTAGGCCAACATTTCTGTTTTTAAAATTATTTTTCAAGCTGGTGTTATAAAGTATTCTAATTTACTGAGATAATAACTGTTGGGCTTTCATTGGCTGTAAGCCATAATCATCAACATTAACAGAAATAAACACTTGACATAGATCACTCTTTGTAGTGACTCTATATAATATAGGAGTTTCACTTTTTGTATTAAAGAACTGAAATAAACTTTTTGATGATATTCTAATTTTGTGAGAAGCACCAGTATATGGAGAATTATGGGGTGCATTATACTGTATGGAAGACTATGGGGTGTACATTATACTATATTGTGGACTATGAAGAGTGTATTATACTATGTGGATGACTATGGGCTGTGCATTATACTGTATGGAGGACTATGGGGAGTGTATTATACTATATGGAGGGCTATGCAGTGCATTATACTGTATGGAGGACTGTGGGGTGTACATTATACTATATTGAGACTATGCACAGTGTGTTATACTATATGAAGGACTATGAGGTGTGCATTATACAATATAGAGAACTTATACTAAGCGAGCAAAATGCAGCCTATTCTTCGAGTGATTGGAATGTTTGTGCCAGAACAAAGCCATTGTTCTCAACAGCACATCGCCGGTGAAAACTGCAGTTATGCTGCTGATAACATGATACTGTATGGGGACAGATTGATCTACTAGTGATTGTTCTGTGTCCATCATTCTTCCTCAGGCAGTGTAAACAGGCCGGGAAACAAAAGTCGAACGATTTCAATATCAGGGCTGCCACCAGGAATTTTGGGGCCCTTTGAGACCGCCCCAAGCTCCACCCCAGCTCCGCCTCCAATCTTCCACAGCCCCACTGCCCACTCATAGTAAAAACCCACATCTGCACCATGCCCTCACCAATTTCACATTATCAGTTCCCAACTAAAACCATATTACATACATAGCCAGCAGCTTTTGTTTGGGCTAAAAGATTTTTTAAGCCGCCACCACGACTAGGTAGACTCTTTTGGCCGGGCCCTACTCTAACCTATTAAATATTTGTTAAAAAATCCAATACTGTTTTTAGGTATATTTTTATTTATGTTTCTTTAAAGGAATGTGTCACATACAATTTTTAAAATGAACAATAACACTGCATACAAGGGACAAATACCGTTACACCATGACAAGACCACATATTACCAGCACAAAGTGACTGAATAATACCACATATGTGACACCCCAGGAGTTCGGTTGTCATAGTGGTATTGCCTTCCTCACGGGGAGGGTGATGCCATGCCTGGAAGCGAGGAAGATCCCTTTAACAGGTAACACCTACACACAACACTGTTCTGACTCCAGGCCAGAAGGGGGAGCTCGAGACCTGGTTTCAGGGTAACTTCCCTATATATCCTGGCTGGAGGAGGAGTTAGTCTGTCAGAGAAGAGTGAGGAGTGGAAAACTGGGGCCGTGCAGACACGAGGTTCTGCAGCTCCTGGAAAGAGAAAGAGAGACAGAGCAGTCTGTGAGAGACTGTGAGGGGAGAAGAGGCGAAGGAGAGGAAAGATACTGGGAGTGGAGCTGCGAGAGGGCTCACTCCAGAATCGGCGCAGAATACTGGAGGCCAAAATTCCGAGGTTGTGGGGGTAACTGTATGCCACACAGCAGAAACCGACGGGCAGGAGATTTCAAGTCACCTGTCCACCATTACATCCGAAGGCACAGCAGCATATAGAGCCCGGAGTCGCCGCAACCAGGGACACCTGTAATAAGGCTAGAGTTGCCTGCCATATGGATATTGTCCTATTAATAGGACAGAGAGAAAGTGAGGACCTTATGTGAAGCCTTAGGCAGCAAGGGACTACAACACAGCGCAGTAAGGAAGACTTCCAACCCCATCTGGCTAGGGAGATTCCGAATCGCTTCCAGGCTGGCCGGACCTCGCCATCACCTGTGATCCGTACCCTGGACTGTGGCTGCCTACTACCAGTAAAGTTAAAGAGACTGCAACCTTGTGTCCTCCGATTCTTTCCGGCACTACACCGTCTGTCATCTTTACCCACTACACCGGGAGCCCTGGGGATCAAGCTTCACCTGTGGGAAGCCATACCATCCCTGCTGCAGTACCATTATCCCTAATGGACCCTTTTTAAGCAGCTTCGGTCACCACTGACCGAATACCACAGGTGGCATCACAAACACTTTTCATTCAAAACAACCCCTTTAAAGACCTTCCCTTTAGCTTGGATGCCCAGGGCCACGGACCGGGTCACTGCCACCATGACCAATCCCTTTAATGACCACCGGACCCGGCCCGAGTACCCCAAGGTCCTAGCAGGCGCTCCACATACAAGGTACAAATACCGCCACACCATGGCCGGACCACATATTACCACCACGTAGTGACCTATAATACTACATAAAGGGACAAATACCCTCACACCATGACTAGACCACATATTACCACCACATAATCATTGAATAATACTACATACAAGGGACAAATACGGCCACACCATGGCCGGACCACATATTACAACCACATAGTGGGCGAATACTACAATACTGATCATTGATAAAAAAAACACAATACTAATTTTACCGTAAGCACCATTATACACCGGAGCTCTGTATATAGTGTCAGTGTACAGGTAAGATTATTATTTATTTATATAGCACCATTAATTCCATGGTGCTGTACACTAGATAGGGTTACATCAAAATACAAATATCACTTACAGTAAACAAAACTAACAATGACAGATGGATACAGAGGGAAGAGGATTCTGCCCTTGCTGGCTTACATTCTACAGGATTGTGGGGAAGGAGACAGTAGGTCGGGGGTTGCAGTAGCTCCAATGGTGGTGAGGTGGCCGTGTGGTCATTACAGGTTGTAAGCTTCTTTGAAGAGATCGGTTTTCAGGTTCCGTTTGAAGGATCCAAATGTGATGGAGTTCAGGCGCCAGGACTTCAAGGGGCCTACGTCAATATACTACGTTACTGTGCAATAAACTATGTGGCTGACCAATATACTACATACTACGTGGCTCTGTGCTGTATACTACGTGGCTCTGTGCTGTATA
This sequence comes from Ranitomeya variabilis, assembly GCF_051348905.1. Classification (NCBI taxonomy): domain Eukaryota; kingdom Metazoa; phylum Chordata; class Amphibia; order Anura; family Dendrobatidae; genus Ranitomeya; species Ranitomeya variabilis. Next base: position 474,166,907 of record NC_135235.1, on the reverse strand, counting down.
CTACGTGGCTCTGTGCTGTATACTATGTCGCTCGGCAATATACTACGTCACTGGGCAATATACTATGTGGCTGGGCAATATACTACGTGGCTGGGCAATATACTACGTGGGCTGTGCAATATACTACGTGGACATGCATATTCTAGAATACCCGATGCGTTAGAATTGGGCCACCATCTAGTAGTACATAATAGTACAATAAAGAAAAGCCATATAAAGTTACATAGTGCAATGACATTAGTGCAAAAATGTACAGTATTAGTGAAAATCTTGTATGAAACATAATTGATCAATTTCAGCCAGCTGTCCATAGTTAGTCATATTACATGACTCACCCCATCCACTGATGATGCATTGCGTCCTGCAGCGAACACTGTGCATATCTATGAAAAAAAATCACTATACATGGATGAACACTTCTGGTCATGTGCAATCGCAACCGGAAGTTAACAAAACGCCATTTTGGAAAAGGTAAAATGAAAATGCATACAAGCGCCGGACATCAATATCCACAATTAGGACATACTGCTACATGCGCAGTAACAGAGAACGATGTCATAGGCGCCATCTTCGTTCAGAGAAGATTGTACTTTCCTTATCAAACCTGACCGATGTAATGTCATGGTTATAAATCAAAATAAGAGATCCTTCTATATGCCTTTAAAGGGATAGTGGAGAAATTGCAAACTGGCAAAATAACAAAACAATGGTGCTAGTGAAACATTGGCACAGGAACATCCCCCATTTTATGGAGTTGATAACCTGTTAACCAAAATGGAGACACTTTGGCTGGAGTACCCCTATGTGGGGGCACCCCCTACAATTGTCAATCCAAACGTTCATGACCAATACATGTCACAATTACCAGAATTTTCACCAATCTAATCCCTAACTGGCATAGATGAATCAAACATATAGTAGCTAACGATATCTTCTCCTTTGTGCAGCATTCATATTTGTTACTTGAGGCTTCAAAAAAAATTGATGATGGGCTGATTCATGTTCACAGGACCACTTCCGGCATAATATGATCTAAAACTAAAGAAAACGAAAATTTAGATATTTTATATAAATATATAAAAAGTTGCCAAATATACAAAGTTCTGGATCAAACAAGAATGCTATCAAGGTCTAAAAGGAGAAAACACCAACCACCAAAACTATGGAGTAACCATGAAACTCCAGACAATTGTTTAATGAAATATATGTCCTTATTAAATATTAGCAACAGTCATACAAATATAAAATGGATTAAAATAGAATGTGTGCACATATCAGGACAATTACGGTAATATGAAAAAAGTATTGGAAGTATGAATATGGTCAATATTATAAATAGTGGACCAAAGCATAATGAATATAAACCTACAATGTATTAGGCTACGTTCACATTTGCGTTGCGTCGGGCGCAGGTTCGGCGACGCATAGCGACGCATGCGTCATGCGCCCCTATATTTAACATGGGGGCGCATGGACATGCGTTATCTTGCGTTTTGTGACGCATGCGTCATTTTTGGCGCAAGCGTCAGGGCGCATAGGATGCTACATGTTGCATTTTTTTTGCGTCCAAAATCAAGCCAAAAATGGACGCATGCGTCACAAAACAATACGTTTTTGCATGCGTTTTGCATGCGTTGTGCGTTGCGTCGCCGACGCAATGCCCAACAATGCAAATGTGAACATAGCCTTAGATCATAGGAGTAGGCTCCTAGTCGGGATATTAGGAATCTCCATGAATATAGTGAAAAAAATGAGTAAAACCTAGTATTTGTACCATACAAATCAACACAGTAAAGTTGAAACATATATCTATGTATCCTTAGTGGAAATAAAGTGCTGAAGTGACATAATTAATCAAAATAATGAAAGACCTCCATGCAGGAAACAAAGTTCATAGTGCATAATACAATGTGCAAAAAATGGAGATCTGTACCTTTAAGTGCCACCAGGTCCTAATAATGCGCACACCCCGACGCGCGTTTCGGAATAGAATTCCTTCGTCAGGGGGTTGCATAGTGTTTGACAAGTGTGACCAACTTTTTACTATTGATGCTGCCTATGCAGCATCAATAGTAAAAAGATATAATGTTAAATAAAAAATAAAAAATCGTGATATTCTCACCTTCTGTGATTTAGAGGCGAAAAACTGTAGCAAAAACGCATACAATCCGCAACGTGTGCACATAGCCTAATATTTTGTGCACAAACGTATTCCCAGAGGATTACGGTCAAACATACGCTCAAACCTCTTTTCTAATGACACTGCTTTTTGTGAACTTTTTTTTCTTTCTCGAACAAATATGCTTTTGATATCATACTATTAAATATGGAATTTTTACAAAAGGAAGTTTCTACTTTAAACATCACAGCTTCTGAAATTGAGTGAAAATTCAAGAAATCTTTGGGCTCTGATGAATTTGACAATTTTAAAGATACATTAACTAATTGTCTGAAAAATAAGAAGGAGGAATTGGAGGAGAATAAAAGAAGAAAGTGGAATAGGGATGCTGATGATTATCGCTTGGGAAATGTTGGCAAAAAGAGGGAACTAAAATGGTTAAAGAAAAAAAGCCCACTTTGAAAGCAGGTGGTTACCAATACCCTATATCTGATGCTACATTATATGTTGAATCCTCATGTTATAATAACTTTTCTGGTAGGACTATCAAAAGAAATGGACAGAGATTTAAAAGATTCTGAATAGGAGGCAGAAAGCACCGCCGTGGACAGAAAAGAATGGAAAGACAAGTTGAGAGTGAATCCAGTGAGACAAACATCTCAGGAGAAAAAAGATCAAGCCTAGTGGTAAATCTTTAAAAAAAAACATTAACTGATGTTGAAATGATGGTCCTTGAAAAGGGTCTTTCTTTTAGTCAAAGCAGTCATGGTAACAGGTTTAGATTGGAAACAGAACTGTTTAGGTTTTTTAGGTCTATAAAATTGAAATATTGTTTTGTGAAAAATCCACCAAATGTTCAAATATCCACAGTGTCAGATAATTCTATGTTGAAATTACATGATTTTTTACTAAGTAACTTTAGTAATTATGTACCAATCACTGATGCACCAGTCATTGAGGCTTTTATTAAGGCTGTTTTGAGCACCCTAATTTTACTAGGGCAGAGAGCCAGGCTTTGAAAGCTTTGTACCATGACGATGACATTACCATCAAAACAGCTGATAAAGGTGGTGCTGTCAACGTCATGGATACAGTTAAATATATGGCTAAAATCAGACATCAGTTAAGTGATACCGAGGTCTATATCAAATTGCATGGGGATCCAAAATTTAAAATAAAAAAAAATTATCAAGAATTACTTGGATGTAGCGTTGCTTCAGGGAAGTATCGATGAAAATCTTTACAAATATTTGTTAGTAGAAAATCCGGTGACCCCAGTTATATACGTTCTTCCTAAAATACATAAGTGTTTAGAGAATCCACTGGGGCATCCCACAGTCTCGCGTAGTAACTTAATTTTCAGCCATCTAGGGATTTTTTTTGGATAAAATTCTAGGGCCTCTGGCAAGAAAATTGGTTTCCTTCATATTGGACACCACTGATTTTTTTATGCAAATTAGAGTATATTAAAATAGAGGGTGATCTTATCTTGTCATCTTTTGATGTGGTATCCTTATATACCTCTATATATCATGAAGTAAGTCTCAGTGCGGTGCGTAGGAGTCTTGAAAACACAACATATACACCAGTTATGATTGCAATCATTTTAGATCTTTTAAATGTTATTTTGAGTAACAATTATTTTTTATTTGGTGATGATTTATACAAACAATGCAGAGGCACCGCGATGGGTGCCAATATGGCACCTGCTTATGCAAATCTCACTGTGGCGGCCATGGAGGAGGACCTTGTCTATGTGTCCTACCACTTCTGACATGTGTTGAGTTGGTGGCGATACATAGATGATGTCTTCCTCCTAAGGACGGGTTCTAGTTCCATGAATTCCTAAATGGTTTGAACAAAGATATTCAGTTTACATTGACGTTTTCTACTTCTGAATTACAATTTTTAGATGTCCTGGTTAGAAAAGGTATTGACTGTTTTTTAATGGAAATTTTTGTCAAAGCCACAGAGAGAAACAATCTTTTAAGGTATGACAGCCACCACCCTCGCAGGATGGTGGAGTAATTACCTTATAGTCAGTTCCTTTGAATTAGAAGGATTATTAATGATGAAACAAATTTTGATACTTCAGTGGAAGACATGAGTCTTAAATTTATGGAGAGAAAGTATCCTATGAAACTCTTGAATAAACTAAAGGGTGCGGATAAAATTCAGAGACGCAATGATCTTTTACAGAAAAATAGGCAACGGGTCACAACAGTGGATAGGATCCCTATGATTACAACATTTTGCAATGAAAGTAAATCAATTGCAGAAATAATAGACCGGTTGATGTTAGGTAAATGTTTACCTCAAGTGAAAGAATTTAGCGTACCTCCACTGTTTTCATGTAAAAGGACTAGAAATATCAAAGACAAATTGATTCGCGCGGACATAGGCACTTTAAAACCTTCTGTTTAATTCTCCTTAACATGGGTGTCCAGGAAGGGTTGCTATCCTTGTCTAAATTGTATTAACTGCACATATATGTTGAAGGACGACAAATTTAAACATCCTATTAGTATTACACAAGAAATTTACTTGATTAACCATTTCCTTACTTGTACATCAGATTTCATTACATATCTATTGATTTGCCCTTGCAATCTTTATATGTTGGTGAAACAACATGTGATCTAAAAACAAGACTAAACCACCATAGATATACAATTAGGAAAAAACGGTTGGATTTGCCTGTTCCAAAGCATTTCACTGAACAAAAACATTCAGAAAGGGATTTAAGATTTAGGATTATTGATCATATTCCCCCTCTGAGAGGGCGCAATGCATCATCAGTGGATGGGGTGAGTCATGTAATATGACTAACTATGGAAAGCTGGGTGAAATTGATCAATTATGTTTCATACATGATTTTCACTAATACTGTACATGTTTGCACTAATGTCATTGCACTTTGCATATCACTTTATATCAGGGGTGTCAAACTGCATTCCTCGAGGGCCTCAAACCATGCGTGTTTTCAAGATTTCCTTCTCATTGCACAAGGTGCTGGAATCATTCTGTGCAGGTGATTAAATGATCACCTGTGCAATACAAGGAAATCCTGAAAACATGACCTGTTTGCAGCCCTTGAGGAATGCAGTTTAACACCCCTGCTTTATATGACTTTTCTTTATTGTACTCTTATGTACTATGCTAAATCACCATCACAGTGGTATTTATTCTACATATTGCTGCTAAATACTTGTAATTTTGGTTGCTTTAAATATCCTGCACATGCACCTTTGTAACTGCTTGAGAAAGTACTGTAAACAGGACTGAAACGTCGCCACATGGGCTATTAAAGAGCACTTTATAACTTTGGATTTGGTGTGCTGCCTCAACTTTTATTGAAATTATTTTCAAGGACTGGTATGTACCTGTGAGGAGTTTGCACCCTACCCTTTAACTGTGCTGTTTTCTTTACTCATTTTTGATTATTTCCATAGATAGATAGATAGATAGATGGATATCTCCACAAAATAAAAAAGGTGATACTGACACTTGGTCCAACAGTGAAGCAGGTGGGAATTTAATTTTTCATTTTACTCATTCATGGTGGCGCTGTCCCCTGCCATCCTAGGCACCCGGTGCATAGCTGTAAATATGACCCTGAGTTGGGCCCAGTTTTCTTAATATTGGAGCCATGTCCCTCATTCAGCCGACTTGACCTGTCCTAATCACGTTCCGGTCTATGACAGCTGCAGATGCAGGAAACTACAGCCAGCCAATCAGAGCGCTCGCTCACTGGAATATGCAAATGAGTTGGGGTGCATCATTTTGTCAGCAGGTCACTTTTGATTTTTTTTAAAAATCTCCATAAGTTTAAATTTTGGGCCATTACTGGGGTATAAATAGAGCTGAGGTTCACCTGTATAATTGTGTGCGGTGCTGAGATCATGGTAGTGTAATGTATCTGCCAACAAGCTGAAATAACATCTATCAGCGAGAATCTGCCAGCAAGATGAAATAACATCTATCAGCGAGAATCTGCCAACAAGCTGAAATAACATCTATCAGCTAGAATCTGCCAACAAGCTGAAATAACATCTATCAGCGAGAATCTGCCAACAAGCTGAAACAACATCTATCAGCGAGGACAGGCGCACGGGACAGATAAGCAGATCTGACAGGTCTCATATGTGGCTGACAGGACATGGCCAGGCTTCAGTCGGAACTAGGCGATATGAAGTTGACTCTGCGCGGCACACACTTTTTTCTTACAGGTTTGGTGGCTCAGAGCTTAGTGACCTTTACGGCGCTGGGGTTGTGGGTTCAAATCCCACTGTGGCCACACCCGCACAATATTTTAGGTTTGTGCTGCTTTTCTCCAATCTTCTAAATGTTAATTCATAGGCTGAATGTTGGTCTATAGCAGTGGACCCCAACACAATCCTCAAGAGCCACCAACAGGTCATGTTTTCAGGATTTCATTAGTATTGCCCAGGTGATAATTGTAGTACCTGCACACGCAATGATTCCATCACCTGGGTCATACTAAGGTCATCCTGAACACATGATCTGTTGGTGTCTCTTGAGGAATGGAGTTGGAGAACACTGGTCTATAGAGTAGAATTGACCCTACACAGGAAGTACCAGACTGAAAGAGGATGTCCAACCCCAAAATCCAATTTTCTTTTAAGCTAATCTGTGCTGTGTTGTAATATACAACACTCCTATACATTTTGATTTTTGTTTCTTCCATTCGTTTGTCCTGAATTTCACTTCATTCCCTGGACCTAGTTTGTATAGATCTGTCTCTCCAGACCAGGCAGCTTACGGGGCTTTATTTCTAAGATCACAGCCAGAGCAAGCTCAGCATCTGCCTGCTGCCCATCTGCCCTATTAGTATCTGCCCCAGCACTGCCCGCTGCCCATCCAGTACACACTCATTGGCTGTTAGTATCTGCCCCAGCACCACCCTCTGCCTGCCCATTGCAACCTCATTGGCTGTCATTACCTGCCCCAGCACTGCCCTTCGCCTGCCCACTGCAACCTCATTGGCTGTTAGTATCTTCCCAAGCACTGCACTCCACCTGCCCATTGCAACCTCATTGGCTGTTAGTACCTGCCTCAGCACTGCCCTCTGCCTGCCCACTGCAACCTCATTCATTGTTAGTATCTGCCCCAGCACTGCCCTCTGTCATTCATCTCTGCATTGGAGCTGACAGAGCAGTGATCCTGTATCCTCTTCTATAGTACAATAATCTACCTCACATCACATCCACAGTGGTGACAGAGCCGTCACATGTCCTCCACATTACCCCTGACATAGGAATACTGGGAAGTGAAGAGTCTACAGCCATGTGTGTGTGCAAGAATGTAAGTATATATATATATGTGTGTGTGTATTTCCAACATGTGTATACAGGGCTGGCATTAGGGGCAGGAAAACTTGGCATTTGCCTAGGGCCCCAACTCTTTCAGAATACCCCAGCCAGTGGCATGCTGCTAATATTGGCACACAACGTGGCCACTCTGGGGCCCGTGAGTCAGTGGGGCCTGTCCATAGCGCCTGCCCCGCCCCTCCATCGTGCATTCAACTGTATCGGCATCATAGATGTTGATACAGTTGAATGTGACGCTCACTCACCTATAATTACTCCTCTACGTCTGACTCAGCGACGTGATGAAGACACTTCATCGCGCGCCACGTTGTGACGTAAGTGGAGCTACTGAGAAGATGTGCAGCAGAGCCCATAACAGCGAGGGACCACGGAGAGGTGAGTATTATATATTTTTTTCAAACTCAAAGGGTACGTGGTAGCCATAGTACTGGAGGACTATGGGGCTGCATTATACCCGTTGTGGCTGCATTATACTCGCTGGGGCTGCAGTATATTATATGTGGTGGCATTATACTCTACCAAGGACTATGGCGAGTGTATTATACTATATGTACTATATTCGGGTTGCGTTATACTCTATTGGGCTGCATTATACTCTCTCGAGGACTAGGTTGAGTGCATTATACTATATGTACTCTATGGGGCTGCATTATACTCTGTGGAGGTCTTTGGGTTGCATTATGCAATATGGAAGACTTGGATGAATTATACTATTTGGAAGGCTATAGGGAGTGTACTATACTATATGGAGGATTATGAGGTGTGCATTATACTATATGGAGGACTATGGGATGTGAATTATACTATATGGAGGACCATGGGGTGCATTATACTGTATGGAAAACCTTGGGGTGTACATTATGCTATACTGTATTTTGGACTATGCAGAGTGAATTGTACAGCTCTGGCAAAAATTAAGAGACCACTCCACAGTTTTATAAAAATCAGCTTCTCCTGACAGCCATTCCATTCCAGAGTCAGTTGAATTCCAACCAGAGTACACCTCATTCTACTTAATGTGCTTCTTATTAGGTGATCACCTGAACCAAATCTTATACTGGAAAGTATAAAAAAACACTGCTGTGGACATCACAATCCACTTGCAGTAGGACAAGCTGGATGGCAAAACAGCATAATATCCCAAAAGTAATAGTAATGAAAAAACAACTTTTAACCATGTCAAAGGAGTTGAAAACAAAAGTCTTAAGTGAGGAAAAGAAGGGCTTAATTCTGGCTTTACTAGCAGAGGGACACAGTGAACGTCATGGTGCCTCCATCCTTAAAATTTCTGAGATGGCAGTCCATTACAACAAGGTCAAGCAGCAGAAATTGGGGACAACAAAGCTACAGACCGTCAGAGGGCGAAAACGACTCTCCACTGACTAGGATGATCGTCATCTTATTCGAATGTCACTCAGCAACCGCAGGATCATATCAAGTGACCTTCAAAAGGAATGGCAAATGGCAGCTTTAGTGAAGTGCATGGCAAGAACAGTTCATAACAGGCTCCTAGAGGCAGGACTCAAGTCATGTAAAGTTAGAAAAAAGCCTTTCATCAATGAGAAGCAAAGGAGAGCCAGGCTGAAGTTTGAGAAATACCATAAGGATTGGACCACAGAGGACTGGAGTAAGGTAAACTTCTCTAATGAGTCTAATTTTCAGCTTTGCCCAACACCTGTTCATCTAATGGTTAGATGGAGACTTGAAGAGGCGTAGAAGCCACAGTGTCTTGCACCCACTGTGAAATTTGGTGGAAGATCAGTGATGATCTGAGGATGCTTTAGCAAGGCTGGAATTGGGCAAGTTAATCTTTCCGAAGGACGTTTGAATCAAGCCGCATACAAGGTTATCCTGGAAAAACAGTTCATTCCTTCTGCTCAGGTAATGTTCCCCAACTCTGAGGACTGGTTTTACAAAGCATTATCACGGAGGATCTGAAATACCATCCTGACTTGTTTCACATGAGACTCCCAATCATCTGAAAAAATCAAAATATCATCCAAATATACAATCATGAATTTATCAAGATAATTCCGAAATACATCATGCATGAAGGACTGAAACACAGATGGGGCATTAGAGAGCCCGAATGGCATCACAAGGTATTCAAAATGGCCCTCGGGCGTATTAAACGCAGTTTTCCATTTGTCAACAAAAACAAGATTATATGCCCCTCGAAGGTCAATCTTAGTAAACCAACTAGCCCCCTTAATCCTAGCAAACAAATCAGAAAGCAAAGGCAAAGGGTATTGGAATTTGACCGTGATTTTATTCAAGAGGCGATAATCAATACAGGGTCTGAAGGAGCCATCCTTCTCGGCAACAAAAAAAAAACTTGCTCCCAATGGTGAAGAAGATGGCCGAATATGCCCCTTCTCCAAAGATTCCTTAACATAACTCCGCATGGTGGCATATTCATATATTTGGCCAAATTTTGTGCTAAAAATCTCATGTGTTTTTTCATAAATTTCACAAGCCATTATGCTGTTCACATTTCATGTATTGCACATTTCCTTGCTTTAGCACAATAAACTTGAGTGCAGCCATTATCTATTTGCTATGTAAGACTTTTTGGTTATGCACCAGTTCAGACTAGATGGCTGTTCAGTCAGTTTTTCTATATTTACTATGTATTGCTTTTTCTGACTTGAACGCCCCGCCCTTCACCATGCTGTGATTTTAACTACATCCAAACACAGTTGGTTCTAACCTCCTCTATAAATACAGGCTTTACCATTTTATTAGCCATAGGTAAGTGTTCACACTAGGCAGACAGGTTAGTTACCCATTCGATCTGAGATTACCTTGACGTTTGGTGAATGGGCTCACAATATTTGGCCAAATTTTGTGCTAAAAATCTCATGTGTTTTTTCATAAATTTCACAAGCCATTATGCTGTTCACATTTCATGTATTGCACATTTCCTTGCTTTAGCACAATAAACTTGAGTGCAGCCATTATCTATTTGCTATGTAAGACTTTTTGGTTATGCACCAGTTCAGACTAGATGGCTGTTCAGTCAGTTTTTCTATATTTACTATGTATTGCTTTTTCTGACTTGAACGCCCCGCCCTTCACCATGCTGTGATTTTAACTACATCCAAACACAGTTGGTTCTAACCTCCTCTATAAATACAGGCTTTACCATTTTATTAGCCATAGGTAAGTGTTCACACTAGGCAGACAGGTTAGTTACCCATTCGATCTGAGATTACCTTGACGTTTGGTGAATGGGCTCACAATATTTGGCCAAATTTTGTGCTAAAAATCTCATGTGTTTTTTCATAAATTTCACAAGCCATTATGCTGTTCACATTTCATGTATTGCACATTTCCTTGCTTTAGCACAATAAACTTGAGTGCAGCCATTATCTATTTGCTATGTAAGACTTTTTGGTTATGCACCAGTTCAGACTAGATGGCTGTTCAGTCAGTTTTTCTATATTTACTATGTATTGCTTTTTCTGACTTGAACGCCCCGCCCTTCACCATGCTGTGATTTTAACTACATCCAAACACAGTTGGTTCTAACCTCCTCTATAAATACAGGCTTTACCATTTTATTAGCCATAGGTAAGTGTTCACACTAGGCAGACAGGTTAGTTACCCATTCGATCTGAGATTACCTTGACGTTTGGTGAATGGGCTCACAATATTTGGCCAAATTTTGTGCTAAAAATCTCATGTGTTTTTTCATAAATTTCACAAGCCATTATGCTGTTCACATTTCATGTATTGCACATTTCCTTGCTTTAGCACAATAAACTTGAGTGCAGCCATTATCTATTTGCTATGTAAGACTTTTTGGTTATGCACCAGTTCAGACTGGATGGCTGTTCAGTCAGTTTTTCTATATTTACTATGGTGGCATATTCTGGCACAGACAGGTTCAAAAGTCGGCCCTTAGGGAACTTACAATCTGGAATCAAGTCGATAGCACAATCACAGTCCCTATGCGGTGGAAGGGAACTGGACTTGGGCTCATCAAATACATCCTGGAAATCTGACAAAAACTCAGGAATTTCAGAAGAGGGGGAGGAGGTAATTGACATCAAAGGAACGTCACCATGAACCCCCTGACAACCCCAACTAGTCACAGACATAGATTTCCAATCTAATACCGGATTATGCACCTGTAACCATGGAAAACCCAGCACAATAGCATCATGCAAATTATGCAACACCAGAAAACGACAATCTTCCTGATGAGCTGGTGCCATACACATGGTCAGCTGTGTCCAAAACTGAGGTTCATTTTTAGCCAGCGGTGTAGCATCAATGCCCCTCAAAGGAATAGGACTCTGCAAAGGCTGCAAAGGGAACCCACAACGTCTGGCAAATTCTAAGTCCATTAAGTTTAAAGCGGCGCCTGAATCCACAAATGCCATGACAGAAAATGACGATAATGAGCAGATCAGGGTCACAGATAACAGAAATTTAGGTTGTACAGTACTGATGGTAACAGAACTAGCGATTCTCTTAGTACGCTTAGGGCAATCAGAAATAACATGAGCAGAATCGCCGCAGTAAAAACACAACCTATTCTGACGTCTGAATCCTTGTCGTTCAGCTCTAGACACAATCCTATCACACTGCATAGGCTCAGGACTCCGCTCGGAAGACAACGCCACAGCGCGCACAACTCTGCGCTCGTGCAAGCGCCGATCAATCTGAATGGCCAGAGACATAGAATCACTCAGACCAGCAGGCGTGGGAAACCCCACCATAACATCTTTAACAGATTCCGAAAGACCCTTTCTGAAAATTGCAGCCAAGGCATCCTCATTCCATCTAGTCAGCACAGACCATTTTCTAAATTTCTGGCAATATAATTCTGCCGCTTCTTGACCCTGAGACAGGGCCAACAAGGTCTTCTCAGCATGATCCACTGAATTAGGTTCATCATACAATAACCCTAGCGCTTGAAAAAAGGTGTCTACATTAAGCAAAGCAGGATTTCCAGCTTCCAGGGAGAACGCCCAATCCTGAGGGTCACCGCGCAGCAGGGAGATGACTATTTTAACCTGCTGGATGGGATCACCAGAGGAACGGGGTTTCAGAGCTGAAAACAGTTTACAGTTATTTTTAAAGCTCAAAAATTTGGACCTGTCCCCAAAAAACAAATCAGGAGTTGGAATTCTAGGCTCTAAAACCGGAGTCTGAACGATATAATCGGAAATACCCTGTACTCTAGCAGCAAGCTGGTCCACACGAGAAGCCAATCCCTGAACATCCATACCAGCGCCAAACTCCTGAACCACCCAGAGGTAAAGAGGAAAGAAAAGGCACAACAGACTACAGAAAAAAAAAATGGCTCAGCACTTTCCTTTCCTTCTTCTGAGATGCAATTAACTCATTGTTGGCCAGTTGTACTGTTATGATCTGGTGGCCTAGGAGCAGCATGTGACGTACTCTGGAGAAGGTGTTACCTGTACTGACCGCAGACCCTGAACTTAACACCGCAACTAGAAGTAGCCGTGGAATGTACCTAACACTCCCTGGACATCTCGACACAGCCGGAGGACTAATTACCCCTAGAGATAGAAAAGGGAAAACTATCTTGCCTCAGAGAAAATCCCCAAAGGATAGACAGTCCCCCACAAATATTGACTGTGAGAGGAGAGGGAAATAACATACGCAGACTGAAATCAGAATTTAGCAAAGGAGGCCACTTCTAGCTAAATAGAAAGGATAGGACAGAGTACTATGCGGTCAGTATTAAAACACTAGAAAATATCCACCACAGAAAATACAAAATCTCCACATCTAACTAAAGACATGGAGGGTATATCTGCATCTCCAGAGATACCACCTTGGCTGAACAAATCCTTATACAGACCAAGCTGGACAAAACAAAACATGGAACATAACTTGAACGATCAGGCCCACAGCATGTGGACTGCAAAAAACAAAGCCAGAACTTATCTTTGTTGAAATGAACAGCAAGCAAGAGAGACCAGGCAGGGAAGTGAATCCTCCAGGAAACAATGGACAACTAGCACTAACTAAAGGGTCAAGCAAGACTAAATAGCCCAGTCAGAATTGCAATAAGTGGACACACCTGATGAATGCTGCGATCCAAAGACAGCAGCGCTACCACTTATAACCACCGGTGGGAGCCCAAGAGCAGAATTCACAACAATTATACTATATGAAGGACTATAAGGTGTGTATTATACTAAATGGTGGACAATGGGGAGTGTATTATACTATATGGAGGACTATGGGGAGTGTATTATACTATATAGAGAACTATGGGGGAGTGTATTTTACTATATGGAGAACTATGGATAATATTATACTATGTGGAGGACTATGGGGCACATTATACTATGTGGAAGGACTTTGAGGTGCCTTATACTTTATGGAGGACTATGGGGCACATTATAATATGTGACGGACTATGAGGCAAATTATACTATATGGGAGACAATATAAGATGCATTATACTAAATGAGCAAAATGCAGCCTATTCATCCAGTGATTGCAATGCTTATGCCAGAACTAAAACCATTGTTGTCAGCAGCATTTTGCCCAGTGAAAACTGAAGATATGCTGTTCATAACATGATACTGCATGGGGACAGACTGATCTACTAGTAATCACTCTATGCTCATCATTCTTCCTCAGGCGATGCAAACAGGCCGGGAAACAAGAATTGAACTTGAATATTGTTGATCACGCTCATTTAACAGCCTGATCTCAGCGCACTTAAATACAAGTGAAATGTTTCTGTGTGATGGTTCAATATGTTAGCATTTAGGGCTCTACTTTAAACTTTTGCCCAGGGCCCCACTTAGACTAAAACTGGCCCTGTGTATGTGTGTACATATATGTATATTATTATTATTATTTATTGTTATAGCGCCATTTATAACATGGTTCTTTACATGTAAGGAGGGGTATACATAATAAAAACAAGTACAATAATCTTAAACAATACAAGTCATAACTGGTACAGGAGGAGAGAGGACCCTGTCCGCGAAGGCTCACATTCTACAAGGGATGGGTGAGAATACAGTAGGTGAGGATAGAGCTGGTCATGCAACGGTTTGGTCGATCGGTGGTTACTGCAGGTTGTAGGCTATGTATGCTAGCCCATATACGAACCACACTTCATTCACTGCAGAACCAGATAATACACACCTCAGCTGCTGCAGAACATTATAATAAACCTCAGCTACTGCAGAACTTCATTTTGTGTCAAGTCTGTGACTGACGTCATTACATTGTTATGCATAATATAAATATTTATTACATCCCAAATTATGTAAAGGATGTAATGCATATATATAAAATACAGTGAGATTGCGAGATAAATATATATATATATATATGTACAGTGTATATATATATATATATATATATATATATATATATATATATATATATACAGTATATGTATAAATATATACACACATGACACACACATATATAAATAATATGACACTCCAGATTATGTATAGGATGTGATACATAGATAGATGTCTTCTCCCCCCCAAAAAAGGCGATGCTGACACTTGGTCCAACAGTGAATCAGGTGGGAATTTCATTTTGTATTTTACTCATTCATAGTGGCGCTGCACCCTGCCATCCTAGACATCCGCCCTCCGGTGCATAGCTATAAATACGACCCTGAGTTGGGCCCCGTTTTCTTAATATTGAAGCCATGTCCCTAGTGCAGCCGACCTGTCCGTCCTAATCACGTTCCGGTCTATGACAGCTGCAGATGCAGGAAACTACAGCCAGCCAATCAGAGCGCTCGCTCACTGGAATATGCAAATGAGTTGGTGGCAAAAAGAAACAACTTTTCAACGAATTTCACCTAATCGTTCAGAGGGGCGGGTCAATTTGTCAGCAGGGGCGGGTCAATTTGTCAGCAGGAGCTGTGGTTCTCCTGTATAATTGTGTGCGGTGCTGAGATCATGGTAGTGTAATGTATCTGCCAACAAGCTGAAATAACATCTATCAGCGAGAATTTGCCAACAAGATGAAATAACATCTATCAGCAAGAATCTGCCAACAAGCTGAAATAACATCTATCAGCGAGAATCTGCCAACAAGCTGAAATAACATCTATCAGCTAGAATCTGCCAACAAGCTGAAATAACATCTATCAGCGAGGACAGGCCCACGGGACAGATAAGCAGATCTGACAGTTCTCATATGTGGCTGACAGGACATGGCCAGGCTTCAGTCGGAACTAGGCGATATGAAGTTGACTCTGCACGGCACACACTTTTTTCTTACAGGTTTGGTGGCTCAGAGCTTAGTGACCTTTGCGGCGCTGGGGTTGTGGGTTCAAATCCCACCGTGGCCACACCCGCACAGTATTTTAGGCTTGTACTGCTTTTCTCCAGTCTTGTAAATCTTAACTTTGATGTCTGACTGCAACCTGATTCATTCTCTTTGGGGCTTCCAGAAGAAAACAACAACAGCACTCACAGCCATTGAGGGAATTAATGGATCAGTGGTCAAGTCGCACATGCCGCTCCAGATAAAAGCTCCACATTCTGCTGATCGGTGCAGATCACAGCAGTCAGACCCCCACCAATCAATATGTTTTCACTTTTCCTGTGGAGAGGTGATTGTGGAGCGCCCCCAGACGCAGGGTCGCGGGGTACTCGGTACTGGGCCTCTTCTGTCTCGGTCCTGGGGTTGTCACGGTGGCTAGACCCGGTCCGTGACCCTGCTAAGGGGCGTCCAATGAAAGGTGTGATGATGGTGTGCGGTGCAAGGTGCGATGAATAATGAGGACACAGGGTTGCAGTCTCTTTACCTCTTTACTGAAGGCTTCGGGATCCGCAATCCAGAGCACTGCTAACAGGGCTGGCTGAGACCGGCCGGTCCGAAGGCACATCCAGAGTTCCCTTTGCAGGTGGAAATCAGTGCCTACCTGTGCGCCTGTGTGTTGTAGTACCTCCCTGCTGAGCACCATGGGATAGTCCTCACAACTGTTGTGTCTGTTTCTGTTGTTCTTTCTCTCTCCATCCCCCAGATGATATGGCTAGGACGCACCCGTATGACGGGTAGGCCTGGAGTTCTTCCGGGACCCTAGAGACCCCCCTCTCCCACAATTGCCTCCGTTGTCTGCTTAGGTGATTTAGGTGAGACAGCCAACCTAGAGTTAACTGTCCTGCCGCTGTTTGAAGTAATGCTTGGAGCCCAATACTTCCTCGGCGTTCCGGCCACCGGCTACGCACCTCAGTAGGATGTTGCCACGGTCTTAGGGCATGACCCCTACTGGTTCTATTCTCCTTTGTGCTGTGATCTCGTTTCTCACTTCTCCACATTAAACCTCGCTTCGTGTCCTTTCTTAGGATGCCGCCGCAACGGGTGCAGGCGCGGCTCTGTAACGATCTGTCCTTTTCGCTAGGCCACTGTCAGGATCCCACCCCTGACAGAGACCCCCCTGAATCTTCCCAGGAACTCCCTCTCTCACAGGATGTTGCCTGGGCAAAACCCAGTCAGCTTCTCCCTAACTTCCTATCCAACCCCCAGTTTTACCAGAGTGTGAGGAGTGGCCTAATACATAGAACCCTTTGCTCCCCCTGGTGGCCAGAGTGTGAAGTGTAATGTGTGACTGTGATACCTGGTCAGGTGAACTCCTTTAGTGCAATCAGACGTGACATCACTCCCCTTAGTGGCAGAGCGACATCACTGCAACGACCAGGACTCTGGGGCGCTGCACTCCCCCCCGGTTAAATCCAGTACTCCCGGACTGGGAAGAACAACAATACATGTTAGCAAAAGACATACAAAATTTTGAAATGCAATAAACAAGTAAATTTAACAGTGCTTCCCTTTATGGGAGGTAAGGACACTTGAACGTTACAAACGGAAACATATTTACTTAGTGCTTAAGATTTTAAATAACACTCATGACTAACTTGCCTATAAATAACCATCATTACCCAGCCGGGTATTCTACCTACTAAGTGCAAATTTTGAACAATAATTTAACTTTTCCTTTAAGGGCGTATAAGCTGAACCCACTAAAGGCTTACTATAAAACTCTAAAATATAAATTAACTTTGTCTTTATTTGTCTGACTTTGAACATGCAGGACCGCCTGGCTACTCGTCTGGGCCTACTGCCTCTTTTTCTTCTATAAGCTCAATTTTTATTCACAGTATAAGATCAATCAACCATCTCTCTATGGTTTCCAGGAGGACTCACTAACCCCTACGGGTTCACTTTCTTTCAACTCTTTCCTGTCCTCAATCTCTAGTAACATCATCAAACATTTCCTATTATCTCTTAAATAACTACACACTATCCACTACTATTCAACATTCTTAAAGTAACATTATACCTAAGTGCAACACATGAACATTCCCTTTAAGAGGGGACCAAGTCTCTTTGAGGTAGTGCAGACTCTCTATCTGCAAGTCCGTTTAAGGCAAGAACTTCTGCGCTGTATCCAAGAACAGTCTCTTCAAAAAGTTCTCCTTTTTGTAAAACCAGTAGGGGGCACCTTTAAGAAGGTGCGAACCACTTACAACACAGTTTGTGAACCATTCACCGTCCATGATTCGGCAGTCTTTATAAACAATGATGAACAAAAGCAAAAACAAAAAAACAAAAACAATGGGGATCCCGGGTAAACGAAGGGATCCCTTCAAGGACAACCCTGGTCGGGTTTTAGCAGCAAAACAGTAGGAAAAACAGTTAACTATTTACATTGGTTCCATGACTTTGGGGCTTACTCTGGTTCTGGCGGCCTCCATCGGGGCTTTACCTGACAGGTGGCCCTCTGTGGCTCAGGCAGGCTTGACTCCAAATCGATTCCCGGTGCCAGGTGCACTTCATGAGTTCGGGTCTTCTGCACGACCAGGTCGTGCGCTGTGATGAGTGTCTGCGTGGGCCATGTGGATAATGCCGGCGGCGGCAGAGGCTGCTGCAGCCGCTTCAGCGGCAAGCTCCTCCCCCTCGGTTCTGGATACCGCCAGGACAGCTGTACAGCGCTGCATATCTCGGGCCCACCAACCTCTTCCCTTTAGATGCCGGCGATATGTCACCACATCTCCCGGCTTCAGGAGGGACTTGGCACCGTCTCCACTCAGGCAGGGCTCCACCTCGTCCCGGGTGATGCGGACTCTCAGGGCCGCTCCAATTTCTTGGACGAAGCCTTTCCCTTCCTGGGGCTGGTAGACAATCACAACGCCCCATTTCAGCAAGGAGCCATCAAGCAGCTCGCCTCACGCCTCCCGCTCCACTTCCCGCTGGAACTCCGCGATCAGGTGGTTCCGATATTCTCACCAAGGGAAGGGCCCGAGGTCATGCCCTCCCGGTAATTTGGGGCCAGGCGGCGGGGACACCGGGGCGCCAGTGGTCGCAGTGGTAGCTGGGTCAGGTGCAGAGGTGAGGCGTCCTCCCCAGGAGTTGCGGCACTGAGTACCTACGCTTGAGGTAACTCCTCGGGCACCACTCCACTCTCCTGAAGGAGGCGTACGGACTGGGGACCATTCAGGCATGGGATGCCCCATCGGCAGCTCCCATGGATCCAAATCCTCCAACGGGGGCATGTCGGATTAATCCTCTGGTGACGAGGGTCGGTGCGGGGCCATCCTTTTCCGTAGGCCTTCTCTGGTCTCCAGTCCCACCTCATCTGAGTCATAGTTTCGTTTCTCCGGTCTCCGCCCGCCATAGAAGATCAGGAGGTGGGTTTCAGCTGCTGACGGACACGTCCTCAGGATACAGTAATATTTAAACTGGGCGGCCATTGTCTTTCCCACTCTTCAGCTTGTTTACTCCCACTTCCACGCCCTTCTTCTTCTCCTGCGCCCCTCTTAGCGCTGTAATGGTGGCGGTTTTGGCGGGAACTTTTGGCGGCAGATAGCAATACACAGTCTTTGCAGGAAATCACGGTTCAAGCACAATTCAGACACAGTTCCAAGGCACACATGACCTGATTCTCAGGCTTAGGCCGGAGACACACTGGTGCGAGATACGGCCGAGTCTCGCTGGTTAAAAGCAAGCTGTGGCACCTGCACTCTGGAGCGGAGCGTGCGGCTCCATAGCAATACATGGAGCTGCACGCTCAGCTCCGGAATGCAGGTGCCACAGCTTGCTTTTAACCAGCGAGACTCGGCCGTCTCTCGCACCAGTGTGTCTCCGGCCTTAAGTAGATCCTGTTCGTGACGCCAAGTTGGAGCGCCCCCAGATGCAGGGCCGCGGGGTACTCGGTACTGGGCCTCTTCTGTCTCGGTCCTGGGGTTGTCACGGTGGCTAGACCCGGTCCGTGACCCTGCTAAGGGGCGTCCAATGAAAGGTGTGATGATGGTGTGCGGTGCAAGGTGCGATTAATAACGAGGACACAGGGTTGCAGTCTCTTTACCTCTTTACTGAAGGCTTCGGGATCCGCAATCCAGAGCACTGCTAACAGGGCTGGCTGAGACCGGCCGGTCCGAAGGCACATCCAGAGTTCCCTTTGCAGGTGGAAATCAGTGCCTACCTTCTAGCGCCTGTGTGTTGTAGTACCTCCCTGCTGAGCACCACGGGATAGTCCTCACAACTGTTGTGTCTGTTTCTGATGTTCTTTCTCTCTCCGTCCCCCAGATGATATGGCTAGGACGCACCCGTATGATGGGTAGGCCTGGAGTTCTTCTGGGACCCTAGAGACCCCCCTCTCCCACAATTGCCTCCGTTATCTGCTTAGGTGATTTAGGTGAGACAGCCAACCTAGAGTTAACTGTCCTGCCGCTGTTTGAAGTAATGCTTGGAGCCCAATACTTCCTCGGCGTTCCGGCCACCGGCTACGCGCCTCAGTAGGATGTTGCCACGGTCTTAGGGCACGACTCCTACTGGTTCTATTCACCTTTGTGCTGTGATCTCGTTTCTCACTTCTCCACAATAAACCTCGCTTCGTGTCCTTTCTTAGGATGCCGCCGCAACGGGTGCAGGCACGGCTCCGTAACGATCTGTCCTTTTCGCTAGGCCACTGTCAGGATCCCACCCCTGACAGAGACCCCCCTGAATCTTCCCAGGAACTCCCTCTCACACAGGATGTTGCCTGGGCAAAACCCAGTCAGCTTCTCCCTAACTTCCTATCCAACCCCCAGTTTTACCAGAGTGTGAGGAGTGGCCTAATACATAGAACCCTTTGCTCCACCTGGTGGCCAGAGTGTGAAGTGGAATGTGTGACTGTGATACCTGGTCAGGTGAACTCCTTTAGTGCAATCAGACGTGACATCACTCCCCTTAGTGGCAGAGCGACATCACTGCAACGACCAGGACTCTGGGGTGCTGCACTTGTTTTGTTTCACCGGGGAACCCTGTAAGTGCATTTTGTTCCAAGTATTTAATCACTAATGGAAATACAGCGGGAAAAAAAGTAGTCAGCCACCGATTGCGCAAGTTCTCCCACTTAAAAGATGAGAGAGGCCTGTAATTGACATCATAGGTAGACCACAACTATGAGAGAGAAATGAGAAAACAAATCCAGAAAATCACCTTGTCTGATTTGGCAAAATTTATTTTGAAAATTATGGTGGAAAATAAGTATTTGGTCACCTAAAAGCATGCAAGATTTCTGGCTCTCACAGACCTGTAACTTCTTCTTTTAGAGGCTCCTCTGTCCTCCACTCATTACCTGTAGTATTGGCACCTGTCCACAACCTCAGTCACACTCCAAACTCCACTATAGTGAAGATCAAAGAGCTGTCAAAGGACACCAGAAACACAATTGTAGCCGTGCACCAGGCTGGGAAGACAGAATCTGCAATAGGCAAGCAGCATGATGTGATGAAATCAACTGTGGGAGAATTAATAAGAAAATGGAAGACATACAAGACCACTGATAATCTCCCTCAATCTGGGACTCCACGCAAGATCTCACCCCGTGGGGTCAAAATGATCACAAGAACGGTAGGCAAAAATCCCAGAACCACACGGGGGACCTAGTGAATTACCTGCATAGAGCTGAGACCACCGTAACAAAGGCTACCATCAGTAGCACACTACACCACCAGGGACTCAGATCTTGCAGTGCCAGACGTGTCCCCCTGCTTAAACCAGTACATGTCTGGGCCCGTCTGAAGTTTTCTAGAGAGCATTTGGATTATCCAGAAGAGTACTGGGAGAATGTCACATGGTCTGATGAAACCAAAGTAGAACTGTTTGGTAGATGCAAAATTTGTCGTGTTTGGAGGCGACAGAATTTGGAGTTGCATCTGTGGCGCACCAGGGTCCCGGTCATCACAGTGGTATTGCTTTCCTCTCGGGGAGAGTGATGCTATGTTTGGAGTCAAAGAAGGCTAACTGCATCCAGGTATCACAAACATGCAACACATTTCACACTCGAGACCACCAAGGGGAGCTTCTGCTCCTATTTATTAGGTCACTCCCCATATATATAGATAACTGGTAGTCTGTAGGGAAAGTTAGAAAATTCCAGACAGTAGTCTGAGGTGGACAGAGGGTCCAAAGGAGCTGTGCATGCCCTCAGAGCTGCAGCTCCCAGAAAGAGACACACAGAAGGCAGAACAGTATTGCAGCGAGCGTGAAGGAAGTCGCAGCAAAGGAGAGGATACCAGAAGGGGACCAGCCCTACACAGGCTGCCTCCTTCTGAGGCGCAGAATCCCGGTAGCCGGAACACTAGATGGAGTAAGGACCTTTATGCTTTTCTCCAGAGACCGGCAGGACAGCTAATTGCAAGTTACCTGTCCGCCCCTACACCCAGGAGGCACTGTGGCAACCAATGGAGGCCGGGGCGTGCTAGAGTCAGGGCTGGCGTCAGCACCCGGCGCACCCGGGCAAGTGCCGGGGCCCTGACAAGACGGGGGGGCCCACTCACGCAGTCATAGATCCATCTCGCCGCTTACCCTTTCAATTTGCGCTGGCACAAGCATCTTCTCAGTCAGTGCAGGGCCAGGCACATAGGGGTTAAGGACACAGCCTGCGTGACATTGTGGGTGGAGAGAGCACGTTCTCCTGCTCTGCTCTCCTGGCTGCCTGCAGTGCTGAACTTATCAGGCACAGGCAGATTCCGGAGGAGCTCCTACCGGCACCTGAGTGAGTGCCATGCTATCGCTGTATATTCTGTCAGTCTGAGTGACCTGGGGCGGCCATGGGCTGGGCGGCTGCAGCTGACATATATATATATACTACAGCAGCCGCCCAGCCCAGGCCCCCAGCACAGCCTGTATAGATACAGTGTATATAATATACACTCACCGGCCACTTTATTATGTACACCATGCTAGTAACGGGTTGGACCCCCTTTTGCCTTCAGAACTGCCTCAATTCTTCGTGGCATAGATTCAACAAGGTGCTGGAAGCATTCCTCAGAGATTTTGGTCCATATTGACATGATGGCATCACACAGTTGCCGCAGATTTGTCGGCTGCACATCCCAAAGATGCTCCATACAAGGCAGGATGGATCCATGCTTTCATGTTGTTTACGCCAAATTCTGACCCTACCATCCGAATGTCGCAGCAGAAATCGAGACTCATCAGACCAAGCAACGTTTTTCCAATCTTCTACTGTCCAATTTCGATGAGCTTGTACAAATTGTAGCCTCAGTTTCCTGTTCTTAGCTGAAAGGAGTGGTACCCGGTGTGGTCTTCTGCTGCTGTAGCCCATCTGCCTCAAAGTTCGACGCACTGTGCGTTCAGAGATGCTCTTAGGCCTACCTTGGTTGTAACGGGTGGCGATTTGAGTCACTGTTGCCTTTCTATCAGCTCGAACCAGTCTGCCCATTCTCCTCTGACCTCTGGCATCAACAAGGCATTTCCGCCCACAGAACTGCCGCTCACTGGATTTTTTTTCTTTTTCGGACCATTCTCTGTAAACCCTAGAGATGGTTGTGCGTGAAAATCCCAGTAGATCAGCAGTTTCTGAAATACTCAGACCAGCCCTTCTGGCACCAACAACCATGCCACGTTCAAAGGCACTCAAATCACCTTTCTTCCCCATACTGATGCTCGGTTTGAACTGCAGGAGATTGTCTTGACCATGTCTACATGCCTAAATGCACTGAGTTGCCGCCATGTGATTGGCTGATTAGAAATTAAGTGTTAACAAGAAGTTGGACAGGTGTACCTAATAAAGTGGCCAGTGAGTGTATATACAGGACAGGTGCTGGGGGCCTGGGCTGGGCGGCTGTTGAAGTATATACACTGCACAGTACCTCTCCCCTGTATATATACACCGCACAGTACCTCTCCCCTGTATATATACACCGCACAGTACCTCTCCCCTGTATATATACACAGCATAGTACCACTCCCCTGTATATATACACCACACAGTACCACTCCCCTGTATATATACACCGCACAGTACCTCTCCCCTGTATATATACACCGCAAAGTACCTCTCCCCTGTATATATACACCGCACAGTACCTCTCCCCTGTATATATACACCGCACAGTACCTCTCCCCTGTATATATACACTGCACAGTACCTCTCCCCTGTATATATACACCGCACAGTACCACTCCCCTGTATATATACACCGCACAGTACCTCTCCCCTGTATATATACACCGCACAGTACCTCTCCCCTGTATATATACACTGCACAGTACCATTCCTCCTGTCCTGTATATATACACTGCACAGTACCACTCCTCCTGTCCTGTATATATACATTGCACAGTACCGCTCCTCCTGTCCTGTATATAGACACTGCAGAATTTACAATAGCTTTCACTCATGTAAGAAGTGAAATCTGGCATTGTACTATACCTATATTTCTCTGCTGTATCTGGGCATCATGAATTGTGGTATGTGTTAAAGGGGGGGGGGGGGGCAATGAGACTCTTTCGCCCGGGGCCCTCAAAAACCTGGAGCCGGCCCTGGCTAGAGTCCCTAAAAAGAGCCTCAAGCCACCAGTCATACGGGTTTGTCCTATCCTATCCGGGGGACAGAGAGAAAGACACTACATCTGTGAGACCCTTATGTGAAGCCATAGGCAGTAAGGGACTACACCACTGCAGCACAAGGGAAGGCTACTGATTTCCACCTGGACAAAGGGGACTCTGGACTTGCCTCCAAACAGACTGGACTCTGCCTGCCCTGTGATCTGGTGCCCTGGACTGTGGATGCTGAAGTCTTCAGTAAAGGTAAAGAGACTGCAACCTTGTGTCCTCGTTCTTCTCTGTGCCTCTCACATCCACCATCTACACACTGGGAAGCCCTGGGGATATACTTCACCTGTGGGAAGGTATACCATCTAGCTGCCATAACATCACCCCAGTGGACCCCTTAAAGCAGCGTCGGTCACCCTGACCGAATACCACAGGTGGCGTCACGAACACAAACTGTATCTCTTTAAAGACCTTTCCCTTTTACACGGACGTCCCAGGGCCACGGACCGGGTCAGCCACCGTGACATCCCCCTGTGAACTGCAGGACCCGGTACCGAGTACCCCACGGCCCCATGGGGGCGCTCCACATCCAAAAAACACCATGCCTACTGTGAAGCATGGGGGTGGCAACATCATGTTTTGGGGCTGTTTCTCTGCAAAGTGACCATGAGGACTGATCCGTGTGCATGAAAGTATGAATTGGGCCATTTATCGTGAGATTTTGAGTGCAAACCTCCTTCCATCAGCAAGGGCATTGAAGATGAAACGTAGATGGGTCTTTCAGCATGATAATGATCACAAGCACATCACCAGAGCAATGAAGAAGTGGCTTCGTAACAAGTATATGAAGGTCCTGGAGTGGCCTAGCCAGAGGTGTATCTGGGGTTTCTGGCACCCGGGGCAAGAATTAAGTTTGGCGCCCCCCCCAGAACGTATGCGATTTTCACACTTAGTCATGTACCGATGAGCTCCTCTCCCTTAAGCTCCCAATGTTCAGTGAAAAATTGAGAGAAGCAGAAGAGAAGCTCGTTGTTACAGTACCATGAGTATGAAAGTTGCATATGAGTGAAGTGTCCATGTGACGACGACTGGAACCTGCAGAGCTGAATCTTGACATCGCAGCTTCTGAATTCTCACAATGTATGCACTGCACACTTTTAGGATTCTCCCTTGCCAGTGGACAGTCATGTCAGCACAAGCATGTGATTTTTATACTTCTGACCACATTCCGACTAGACGTGCCCGGCCTCGCTCAGTTCATTATCATTGAGTGAGGCCACACATGTCTAGTCAGTATGTGACCGCATGTATGTAAATCGCCAGCACGAGAGAATCCTGACAGTGTGCAGGGCGCACTGTGAGAATTCAGAAGCCTGCAGTCACAAAGAATGAAAAAAAAAAAAAAAATGAAACCAGCTCACCTGCTAGGCATGTGCTGTGGGGAAGCTCGGATACCGTGCAGTCATCACGTAAATAGTAGAGCAAAACAAGAAAAAAATCCAGCTTCCAAAAATAATCCAATTTATTGAGAGTAAAATGTAAAGTCCAAAAAACGTGGTGAACAAGAGAGTGAGTAGCAGCAGGCTACGCGTTTCGAACAGTGTGTAATTTGAAAAAGAACACACTGTTCGAAACGCGTAGCCTGCTGCTACTCACTCTCTTGTTCACCACGTTTTTTGGACTTTGCATTTTACTCTCAATAAATTGGATTACTTGAGTCACAAAGAATGACTGCAGACTCATCACATACCTGAACATCCCCTTTAATGCTCCTAACATAAATAAAAACATGAGAGTTAGTCAGTATCACAAATAACATTTACATCCAGGTACCTTATAGATGACGTCGCCTCTGGAGTTGTTCTCCTTCATTTCTTCATCTTGTCCAGACCCCATGATGAGTTTTCTCATCCACAGCCGTCTCTGCAGACTTCCATCTTCTCCGCTCTTTTGCAGAAAATCTCCACATGATACCCCTAAAGATACAAGTGTCATTATAATGCTCCTGAATAAAAAATTGCCCCTCACTATATTGTCTGCATAAAATATGACCCCCACACTGTCCCTCTTATGGTACATGCTCTTTACACTGACCTCTCCTTTCCATACCGGACCCCTCTTCACACTGTCCTCTCACACTATGTCCCCTCTATAGGGCCCAGTATTTATACTGTACTCTCTCATCACACTTCCCCCTCCTTGGTATACTATCCCCTCCTGGCTGTGCCCTTACACTGTCCCCCATGCTACGCATGCACACATCCCAACACCCTCACTCCCCGTACTCTGTCCACATACGTTTTTCACATCGCTACTCATACTGTGTCTGCATACATTCCCCCGTTTGACCCCAAACTGTCTGCACCCATCCCCCATACTGTTTCCTCATACATGCCCCCCCATCTCCCCCTTTGCTCTTCATTTTGTGTCCTCAGATCTCCCCCACACATTAAATCCCCCCATCCCTATGACAAATCTCCCCCCCACACACATTCAATCCCCCATCTCCACTCCAATTCTCCCCACACACAATAAATACCCCCATCTCCACTCATATTAAATCTCCCTCCCACAATAAATCCCCCCTCCCTACTCACATTAAATCTCCCCCCCAAAATAAATCCCCCCATCTCCACTCATATTAAATATCCCCCATCCAATAATATATCCCACCATCCCCACTCACATTAAATCCCCCCCACCCCCACTCACATTAAATCCCCCCACAATATATCCCCCCATCCCCACTCACATTAAATCCCCCCACAATATATCCCCCCATCCCCACTCACATTAAATCCCCCCCACAATATATGCCCCCCATCCCCACTCACATTAAATCCCCCCACAATATATCCCCCCCATTCCCACTCACATTAAATCCCCCCACAATATATGCCCCCCATCCCCACTCACAGTAAATCCCCCCCACAATATATGCCCCCCATTCCCACTCACATTAAATCCCCCCCCACAATATATGCCCCCCATCCCCACTCACAGTAAATCCCCCCACAATATATGCCCCCCATCCCCACTCATAGTAAATCCCCCCACAATATATGCCCCCCATCCCCACTCACATTAAATCCTCCCACAATATATCCCCCCCATTCCCACTCAGAGTAAATCCCCCCCACAATATATGCCCCCCATTCCCACCCAGAGTAAATCCCCCCCACAATATATGCCCCCCAGCCCCACTCACATTAAATCCCCCCCTGCACCTTCGGTGTCTTCAGCTCCACTGGAGCACTTACCACCGCTCTGTGTCTCCTGCTCTGCCGCGCAGGTGAGTGACGTCAGCAGCGTGATCACATGACCTGATCACGCTGCTGGCATCGCTCTGACCCAGCAGTCAGAGCTTCAATTGTACTCGCATCTCGATACGAGTACAATTGAACACTGGGAGCCGGCGCGCCGCAGCTTCTCTGTGCCGGCTGTCAGCTTGACAGTCGGCACAGAGAACAGCCGACTCCCAGTGCAGGGGGCGGCAGAATGCAGCCGCTGGGGGAGACACTGCGGACCGCCGCTTTAGGCGGCCCGACTGCGCCCCCCTGCCGGCTGCGCCCAGGGCACATGCCCCGGCTGCCCTCCCTAGATACGCCACTGGGCCTAGCCAGTCTCCAGATCTCATCCCTATAGAAAACCTTTGGAGGGAGATGAAAGTCCATGTTGCCCAGCAACAAGCCCAAAACATCACTGCTGTAGAGGAGATCTGCATGGAGAAATGGGCCAACATACCACCAGCAGTGTGTGCCAAACTTGTGAAGACTTACAGAAAACATTTGACCTCTGTCATTGCCAAAAAAAAGGATATGTAACAAAATATTGAGATTAACTTTTGTTAATGACCAAATACTTATTTTCCACCGTAATTTGCAAAATAAATCTTGCCAAATCAGACAAGGTGATTTTCTGGATTTGTTTTCTCATTTTGACCCTCATAGTTGTGGTCTACCTATGATGGAAATTACAGGCCTCTCATCTTTTTAAGTGGGAGAACTTGCACAATTGGTACGTGACTAAATACTTTTTTCCCCACTGTAAATAACCTTCTCCTAAGTAATATCAGAGAGAACAAATGTCCGCCGTACACAACACAATCCACTATAGCAACACCAATAATACCACATACAAGGGAGAAATACCGCCACACCATAACGAGACCACGTATTACCAACACATAGTAACCAAATAATAATACCACATACAAGGAACAAATACCGCCATACCATTAGTACTGTGTTTTAATATACAACACCCCTATACATTGTAATTTTTGTTTCTGCCATTCGTTTGTCCTGAATTTCACTTCATTCCCTGGACCTAGTTTGTATAGATCTGGCTCTCCAGACCAGGCAGCTTATGGGGCTTTATTTCTAAGCTCACAGCCAGAGTGACCCCCGCCCCTGCTCAGTGTCCAGCCCTGCCCTCTGTCCGTGCAGTACACATGCATCAGTTGTTGGTATCTGCCCCAGCATCGCTCTCTACACACTAATTTTCAGTTAGTATGTGCCCCAGCACCACCCTCTGCCTGCCCACTGCAACCTCATTCGCTGTTAGTACCTGCCCCATAACTGCCCTCTGCCTGCCCACTGCACACCCTTTGGCTGTTAGTATCTGCCCCAGCACTGCCCTCTGTCATTCATCTCTGTATTGGAGCTGACAGAGCAGCGATCCTGTGTCCTCTTCTAGTACAATAATCTACCTCACATAACATCCACAGTGGTGACAGAGCCGTCACATGTCCTCCACATTACCCCTGACACAGGAATACTGGGAAGTGAAGAGTCTGTATTCATGTGCGAGTGCAAGAATGTAAGTATGTATGTATATGTGTTTATCTACAATATGTGTATTCAGGGCCGGCATTAGGGACAGGCAAACTATGCATTTGCCTAGGGTCCCCACTCCCACAAGGGGCTCCCACACTATGCAGCCACAATGGGGCCCATGAGTCGGGACCTGATGCCCATACAGTTGAAAGCAATGATGGAGGGGAGAGCGTCAGGTGATACTCCCTGTCCCATCATTCTCCCTCTGCGTATGATGCAGCGGGCGTGATGAGGTCACTTCATCACTTGCTGTGCCAGGCAGTGGAGCTGCTGAGGAGATGCTCTGCAGAAATCGAAGCAGTTTGGCACGAGTAGAGGTGAATATTGTTTTCTTGTTTTTAAATCACGGAATACGTAGTGGCCATAATACTGGGGGACTATGAGGCTGCATTATAATCTGCTAAGGACTATGGGGAGCGCATTATACTATACATACCATATGGGGCTGCATTATACTCTATGGAGGGCTATGGGCTGCATTATACTGTATGGAGGACTATGGGGAGTAGGGAGTGCATTATACTCTATGTACTACATCTGTGCCGCATTATTCTCTATCAAGGACTATGGACTGTGCATTATACTATGTGTACTATATTGAGGATGCATTATACTCTATGGCGGACTATGGCGTGCATTATATTGTATGGAGGACTATGGGGAATGCATTATACTATATGAAAGTCTATGGGGTTCATTGTACTATGGGAAGTGCATTGTACTATATGGAGGACTGTGGAGGTGCATTAGACAATCTGGAGGACTATGGGATGCATTATACAATACTATATTGAGGACAATGGGGTGTGCATTATACTATATGGAGGATTATGGGGAGTGTATTATATGATACGGAGGACTATGGCGAGTGTACTATACTATATGGAGGACTATGGGATGTGCATTATACTATATGGAGGACCGTTGGGAGTGTATTATACTATATGGAGGAATATGGAGAGTGTATTATACTATATGGAGGACAATAGGGAGTGTATTTTACTGTATTGAATACTATGGGGCACATTATACTATGTGGAAGACTATGGAGAGCATTATACTATATGGAGGACTATGGGGTGCATTATACTAAATGAGCAAAATGTTGCCTATTCATTGAGTTATTCGATTGTTTATGCCAGAACAAAAATCATTGTTGTCAGCAGCACATCACCGGTGAAAACTGCAGAAATGATGCTGATAACAAGATACTGTATGGAGACAGATTTATCTACTAGTAATCACTCGGTGCCCATCATTCTTCCTCAGCCGGTGTAAAGAGGCCAGGAAACAAGCGTCAAATGACTTCAATATTGTCGATCACGCTCATTTATCGGCCTGAACTCAGTGCATGTAAATACATCCGAAATGTTTCGGTGTGATGGAGTAATATGTGAGCATTTAGTGCTCCACTTTAAACTTTTGCCCAAGGTTCGATTTTGTCTAAAACTGGCCCTGCTTGTAAAGTGCCTGAACAAATACAAATTCACATTTAACAAGGGCTTGGAACACAAGATCTGCTTCTGTCTACAGAGGTATACATTTGAAGAACTGGAACTACATGCTGGGGGGCCAGAAAGGCAAGATTTTTGTATTAACAGCAGGGCGTGCAGGAGGCCGACTAGACCCAGCTCTGCAGGACAGGACATCCTTGTACAGAATGGTCGCCTCAGGACGTTGTGCACCAAGTTTGTGATTACTTTTGTCAGACACAAGTCATGACAGTTTTGCTCCCCATAGAATGGAGAACTAAGGCCAGGTGCACATGATCTTGAAGTAGCAGCGCTTTGGATGCAGTGCATGTCTGCTGCGTCCAAAGCGCTGCGCCTATTGAACACAAGTGAATCTGCAGGTGATCACTGAACCGTGTGGATTCACAGCGTCCAATACATTCTACGAGTGAAATTTCTCTGGCGGAGTCTAGCGTCTCTGCAAGATAATTTGCGGTGCTTCAGTCTGGAAAGACGTGCCGCACGTTAGTCTCCACAGGTGTCTGTGGACGCATAGTGGGCATGGGATTTTTTGAAATCCCATCCATTATGCTGTAACATCTGCTCGCTGCGGGTTTGATGCTGCATAAGCACACAGCGTCAAACCCGCAGCATTTATTGATTGTGGGCATGTACTCTGAAGGATCCTTTACACATTACGTATCGATCACCTGAAAAAATCGCTT
Organism: Ranitomeya variabilis; assembly: GCF_051348905.1. NCBI lineage: Eukaryota > Metazoa > Chordata > Amphibia > Anura > Dendrobatidae > Ranitomeya > Ranitomeya variabilis. Next base: position 474,135,602 of record NC_135235.1, on the reverse strand, counting down.
GGCCAACAGCTAACTCTACCTACTCCTCTACACACAGGAGCACAGAGCCCGGTCAAGTGCTTCTTTGATCTCTATGAGAGAGCCACTGCCAGACTCCTCCAAAGAAAGCAAAATGATTAGTCTCTGAAATTCAGTAGGCCAGATCCTTCTCTCCCAGACATCACCTGTCAGCCAAAAAATAGGAGGCCCCCATACACATCAAAATAGCAGCCATTATTGGCAGGTTCAGCTGATTTTAGTCTAATATGTAAGGGGCTTTAAAGTTATTTTCCACTTTCCGCTAAGTGGACCCCATCTCCACCACTCCTTTAGCTTCTATATTTTTGCTGTAGCAGTGACATCATATCAATGGCACACATCATTGCTATAACCAATCATATAGTGTAGCAACTTGTGCTGTACACATTGAAAAAGCTGCTGAACTCAGTGATTGACTGCAGCCAATACACAGATGTCGAAACAATATTGGCGAGCAGGGGAGGGTGGGTGCCATCTGGTTTTATTATTTTACATGTCTGCAAGCATTTGTAGATCACTTTGCTGAAAGTGGAAAAGTACTTTAAAGGGAATCTGTCACCCCCTGGGATGTATATGACCTATTAATATGGGCATACAGGTGATAGATATGTTAAAATAGTCCTACCTGTATGCCTTAAATTTGCGGGCTTGTTGAGAAATCATATTTCATTTCTGCAAACTAATGATTTCTTCCAGGTTCTGGGGCGTGCGGTGCCTGGAAGAAATCTCTGCCTGTTGTCTTCATTTTCATAGCACCGCCCTCCCATCAGTGTCACAGTGCCTTTTGATGCGTAATAGTGGCCCCGGAATCCCGTGCCTGCGCCCTGCAATAACATGGCTACGTATACAGTGCCCTGTGGCGCGTAATGGTGGTCCTGGAATCCCGCACCCTACAGTAGCGTGATTACACAGTACCTATTCTGCCCTTCTATGGGCATTGGCTTCAGTGTTCTTCTGCACTGGCGCCAGCAAGTGCGGAGATAAGGTGCTCTGCCAACTTCCTTCCTCCTTTCATAGTTAGGAACCATACAGTTTCTGATGTGCCTGTCACCCATGTATGCATTGTGTGGAGAGCACCTTATTGCTGCGCACACGCCGGAGGTCACTGCAACAGAAGTAGCATTGACTCTCAGAACACTGAAACCAGTGCCCATAGAAGGCACTGTATAATCGCCCTACTGCAGGGCGCAGGTGCGGGATTCTGAGGCCATCATTAAGTGTCATAGGGCACTGTGATGCTGATGGGACAGGGTTGGTATGATAATGAAGACAGGAGGCAAAGATTTCTTCCAGGCCCCGCACGCCCAGAACCTGAAATGAATCATTAGCATACAGAAATAAAATAAGATTTCTCAATAAGCCTCTCCAGCTGCACTTTCCTATGGCGGATTCCACCTCTCTCACACCCCTCGCCCCAGCACCAAATGTGGTGGAGGAGTTGGCTTGCTCCTGTCCAACACCTGCTCCTTTATTCCAATCCAGCTACCACCCTCCGCTACTCTTCCCTCGTTTGTGGTGCACTCCGTCCGCATCTATTCCCCCTCCAACCTCCAGCTGACTGTCATCTAATGCCCCCCAGAACTAGCCAGCTCCACCTTTCTGGACCACTTCACCACCTGGCTACTTCGTTTCCTCTCTGCTGACATCCCCACTATCATCATGGGTGACGTCAATATCCCCATTGACACTTCTACCTCAGCTGCCTCTAAACTTTTATTGCTCACTGCCTACTTCGGAATCACTCAATGGTCTTCTGCGGCCACTCACAAAGATGGTCACACACTAGACCTTATTGTAGCGCCCCCACTGCCGCAGGGCCGAGGGGTACCCGGTACCGGGCCTCTGAGTCTCTGCTCTGGGGTTGTCACGGTGGCCAGACCCGGTCCGTGATCCTGCTGAGGGGCGTACAGTGAGTGATAGATGCGATGGTAATGTTGCGGTGCAGTGTAGGTCGTAGTAAATAACGAGGACACCAAGTTGCAGTCTCTTTACCTCTTTACTGAAGGTTTTAGAGTCCTCAGTCCAGAGTGCTGTCAACAGGGCTGTCAGAGACCGGCCGGTCCAAAGGCACATCAGGAGTTCCCTTTGCAGGTGGGAATCAGTGTCTACCTTCTAGCGCTGGGTGTTGTAGTTCTTCCCTGCTGAGCTCCCGGGATAGTCCTCACAACTGATTCTGCCTGTCTCTGATGTTCGTTCTCTCCGTCCCCCAGGTGATATGGTAGGACGCACCCATATGACGGGGTAGGCCTGGAGTTCTTCCTGGACCCTAGGGTCGCCCCTCTCCCACAGCTGCCTCCGTTGTCTGCTTAGGTGATTTGTGTGAGACAGCCAACCTATGATTGGCTGCCCTGCCGTGGTTTGCAGTAGTACTTAAAGTCTCTTACTTGCTCGGCGTTCCGGCCACCGACTGTTTGCGCCTCAGAAGGATGTTGCCTCGGTCTAACAGCACGACTCCTTCTGGTCTTAATTCCTCTTTAATGTATTCCCGTAGTTCACTGGTTAGTTCTGCTCTTAGGAGTCTGCCAGGATCCCATCCCTGACAGGTCCTCTCACTAGCTCTTCCCAGTTACTTCTCTCCCTGTCTCCCTCTCCAACCCCCAGTTTTACCAGAGTGTGAGGAGTGGCCTACTAGATAGAACCACCCCCCCCTGGTGGCCGGAGTGTGAAGTGTAGTGTGAGTGTTACATTACTGCAACGACCAGGACTCTGGGGCGCTGCACTCCCCCCCGGTTAAATCCAGTACTCCCGGACTGGGAAAACAAGAACAATAATACATGTTAACAGAAAACACACAAAATTTTGAAATAGCATAAACAAGTAAACATAACAGTGCTTCCCTTTATGGGAGGTGAGGACTCTTGAACGTTGCGAAAGTTAGGTCATGCACAGTTTATGACTCTCAGTTCAGTAGTTGAAACGGCGGGGACCCCGGGTAAACAAAGGGGTCCCACCTTTGGAAAGTTTTTGAGCAATTCACCGTCCATTACTCTATTGTCCATTTTACAACCTGTAACAAAAGATATGTACACAAACATTTTCAACTAGATAGCAGCCCTTATCAATACCTCCAAGTTTTGTAGCGGAGGGGAGTTTGATTTTGAGTGCTGCGTGTGGACCTTCGCAGCGCAGGGGTTGCTATTGGCCTAACAGGGCCCACTATGCTTGCTACCACTGGTGTAGTGCACTGTCTTCTAGCTACACTTCTAGTGAGTCTGGGTAGCACTGGCAGGCTGGAATTCTCAGAGCTGCTGCTATCAACAGTGGGTACAGCAGATTCACCGCTAGCAGAGGGAGGATTTGCCGGTTCAACGGTTGGCATGGCATCGTCAGGTAAGGCTTGTTGAGGTTGCGGGGCCGGATTATCTGGTACCACCATTGTTTCTGGTGGGTCCAGCTGTTGAAACATTAGAACAGGTACCACGATGGCCTGATTTATCTGAGTCCAGGACTGGGGAAAGTCACCAAGGACGGTATGGATCATCTTCTCCTTTTCCACCGGCGGGGAGATTCCTGGGGCCGTGTCCCTCTCTCTCAACTTATCGGGGCAGGCCTTAAGGTGATCCCTGGATACCGCTGTCGAGGTCTCCCCTCTGTCCTTGCTGATGAGACAGACCTTCGTGTTGTCAAAATCGGATGGCAGGATGGTATACGGTTCCGCTTCCCATTGGTCATCGAGCTTGTGTAGTCTCCTCTTTCGTTTAAGTACTTGCTCACCAGGTGACAGGGGGGTCGCAGGAGCGCGCTGGTTGTAGTCCCTTTCTTGTTTTTGCCTAGCCTGGGCGAGACTTCTTTCCACGCACTCCTGTACTTTGCGGTACCTTCGTTGCCTTTCTGCATCCCAATCGACATCCGGTGAGGTATCTTCGGGGACTAGGACCCCCATGTCCAGATCAACGGGTAACTGGCTAGGCCTTCCTCTCATTAGGTACGCTGGAGTACAGTTGGTGGAATTTACTGGGATGTGATTGTAGATATCCACCAAATCAGGCAACTTCGTCGGCCACAGGTTCCGTTCCTCTACGGGCAAGGTCTTCAATAAGTCGATCACCACCTGGTTCATCTTTTCGCACATCCCATTGGTTTGAGGATGGTACGGCGTGGTTCGGATCTTCTTACACCCGTACAGTTGGCAGAACTCTTGGAACACTTCTGCTTTGAATGCTGGTCCCTGATCGGTCAGTACCTTCTCCGGGTAGCCATGGGTCCTACAAAAGTACTGCTGGAAGGCCTTGGCGGCAGTCCTGGCCGTTAGATCCTTGACAGGTACAACCACCAAAAATCTGGAGTAGTGATCTACGATGGTAAGAGCGTAGATATAGCCTGACCGGCTAGGTGTCAACTTCACATGATCCAGCGCGACCAGTTCGAGCGGCCGTTTGGTGATGATAGGCTGCAGGGGAGCCCGTTGGCTGCCACGGTCCTTCCTGCGTAGACTACATGGACCGCACTCCCGGCACCACTTCTCAATGGCTCTCTTCATGCCAATCCAATAGAACCTCCCTCGGAGTAGCCTCTCTAGCTTCCTCCATCCGAAGTGTCCGGCTCCATCGTGGTAGGCCCCCAGAACCATGGGCGCATCTCGCCTTGGCACCACTATCTGCCACACCAATTCATGAGTACGTGGGTCAATGCTCCTCCTGCACAGCTTGCCATCATGGATAAACAGTTTGCTTCTCCCCTTCCACAGCTGTTGGGTTTCCTGTGGATCATCTGGGCCGGGATGTAACCCTGCCTGCGTCAAGAGCTCTTTCACCCGACGGACCGCGGGGTCACCATCCTGGGTCTCCGCCCACCCGTGATGGGGCAGGGGATTCAGCGTGGCATCCGGTTGGTTCCTGTGCCTGTTCTTCACGTGATGAGAGTTCTGAGTGGCTTTGGTGCGATGGAACGCAGGCAGCTCCACCTCTTCAAGTGCCTCCGGGTCTTCTCCAGTTTCTGGCAAATTGGGCATTCGGGACAAGGCATCGGCATTGGCATTCTGGTGTCCTGCCCGGTACTTGATGGTGAAATCGTAGTTGGACAGCCGGGCCATCCACCGCTGTTCCAAGGCCCCGAGTTTGGCAGTATCCAGATGCGTTAGCGGATTGTTATCCGTGAAGACGGTGAATTTCGCGGAGGCCAGGTAGTGTTTGAACCTCTCTGTCACTGCCCAGACGAGGGCAAGGAATTCCAGCTTAAAGGAACTGTAGTTGTCAGGGTTCCTTTCCGTGGGACGGAGTTTCCTGCTGGCGTAAGCGATCACCCTTTCTTTGCCTTTCTGGACCTGGGACAGCACGGCTCCTAATCCCACATTGCTGGCATCTGTGTACAGCACAAACGGTTGGTCGTATTCGGGGTAAGCCAGTACCTCTTCTCCCGTCAGTGCCGACTTCAAACAAGTGAAGGATCCCTCCAGCTCCTCGTTCCAATCAAAGGGGGTGTTCTTCCCCTTGGTCTTCTTTGGTTGGCCTACCAACAGGTTTTGCAAGGGTGCGGCCTTCTTGGTGAAGTCCTTAATGAACCTCCGGTAATAGCCTACCAGCCCGAGGACTGCCGGACTTCGTGGAGGTCACTGGGCTTTGGCCAGTCCTTGATCACCGTGACTTTGTTGGGGTCTGGGGCCACTCCTTCAGCGCTCACCACATGGCCCAGGTATTGCACTTTAGGTTTCAGCAGATGACACTTGGACGGTTTCACCTTTAAGCCAAAGTTGGACAGGGCTTCAAACACCTCGGCCAGGTGCTTCAGATGGTCTTCGTAGGTCTTGGAGAAGACAATGACATCATCCAAATACAGCAGCACGGTTTCGAAGTTCATGTGCCCCAGGCAGCACTCCATCATCCTCTGGAACGTCCCGGGAGCATTGCACAATCCGAATGGCATGTAATTGAATTCGCAAAGACCCATTGGCGTCGTGAAGGCCGTCTTCTCTTTGTCCGCCTCCGCTACAGGAACCTGCCAGTACCCACTGGTGAGATCTAAGGTAGAGAAGTAGTTAGCAGATTTTAAGGCAGCCAGAGACTCCTCTATCCTGGGCAGTGGGTATGCGTCCTTATGTGTAATGCGATTCAACTGCCTGTAATCTACACACATCCTCATTGTACCATCTTTCTTTTTAACAAGGACTAACGGAGCTGCCCAGGGGCTACAGCTGTCTCTCACCACCCCAGCCTCCTTCATTTCCCGCAACATGTCCTTGGCACACTGGTAATGAGCTGGGGGTACCGGGCGATATCTCTCTTTTATGGGTCGGTGATCTCCCGTGGGGATATGATGTTGGATCCCTTTCACCTGCCCAAAATCTAAGGGGTGTTTGCTGAATACCTGCTCGTACTCATGCACCACCCTGTAGGCCCCCTGTTTTTGATGGGACGGGGTAGAGTCAGTGCCCACATGCAATTCCCGACACCAGTCTTTCGAGTGCTCTGCAGAACCGTTGTCCTCCGCCACGTTTGACGGGACCAAGGGTTCAGGTGTCTGTATCACACTATTATTAACAGTGAACAATTTGGCAAGCGTGGCATACTTGGTGAGGTGAACCTCTTCCTCCCCACAATTGAGGACACGTACGGGCACTCTCCCCTGGCGAACGTCGACCACCCCCCGGGCTGTCAGAATAGTAGGCCTATTGTCTGAGTATACGGGTTCTACCAAGGCCTGGTAGTCCTTTCCCCTGAGGCCTATGGCTGCCCGACACCATATTAACATTTCACTCCTGGGGGGTATCACGATGGGGTTTGAATCACTCACAGTGACACGACCAATCTCACCACCAGTCAGCTCTACCTGCTGTCTCTGCATCAGAGCTCTGATTTCCTTCTGCAGGGCACGTTGCTCACTGTGGCCAGCGGTTTCTGCCACCTGTTGCAACAAAACAATAACTTCTGCAAGACAATTTTCTATAACATTAGTACCAAGAGTCATCAAGAGTTGGCCGGTTATCATATGAACCTTCTGAGGCTCTGTCAGGGGATAGAACTCGAGCAGGCTGCAGAGCCCTTCCTTAAAGTCAGTGAATGTATGCAACTCCCCAGAGTATCGTGGGAGCCAGGCCGCTCCGGGCAGGTACGGCATAGAGAAGGGCATTATGGCTTTTGTGTTAGCGGCAGTGTCTGACTGGCTGAGGGGAACAGTGGGTTCTGCGGCAACCGGTGGTGGTATTAGGGCCGCGGCTTCACCCGCTGCGGGGACCGGAGCTGCCCCTGCGTCCGCGGCTGCGGCCGCCAGCTCCTCTCCTCCCGACTCGGACATGGCGGTCCCTTCCTCCCACTAACCTGCTGGAGGTCGGAGTTCCTCTTCCGGAATTGGCGCCTTACCGCGCTTTCCGTTCCGTGCTTCTTTTGGCCGGTTCCGCCCACGAAGCTAAGGCTCCTCCCTCCGTGCGCGGCAATGGCGAATTTTTGGCGGTAAATGGCAATACACAGTCCAAGCACAATAAATCACAGTTCCAAGGCACACATGACCTGATTCTTCAGGCTTAAGTAGATCCTGTTCGTGACGCCAAGATGTAGCGCCCCCACTGCCGCAGGGCCGAGGGGTACCCGGTACCGGGCCTCTGAGTCTCTGCTCTGGGGTTGTCACGGTGGCCAGACCCGGTCCGTGATCCTGCTGAGGGGCGTACAGTGAGTGATAGATGCGATGGTAATGTTGCGGTGCAGTGTAGGTCGTAGTAAATAACGAGGACACCAAGTTGCAGTCTCTTTACCTCTTTACTGAAGGTTTTAGAGTCCTCAGTCCAGAGCGCTGTCAACAGTGCTGTCAGAGACCGGCCGGTCCAAAGGCACATCAGGAGTTCCCTTTGCAGGTGGGAATCAGTGTCTACCTTCTAGCGCTGGGTGTTGTAGTTCTTCCCTGCTGAGCTCCCGGGATAGTCCTCACAACTGATTCTGCCTGTCTCTGATGTTCGTTCTCTCCGTCCCCCAGGTGATATGGTAGGACGCACCCGTATGACGGGGTAGGCCTGGAGTTCTTCCTGGACCCTAGGGTCACCCCTCTCACACAGCTGCCTCCGTTGTCTGCTTAGGTGATTTGTGTGAGACAGCCAACCTATGATTGGCTGCCCTGCCGTGGTTTGCAGTAGTACTTAAAGTCTCTTACTTGCTCAGCGTTCCGGCCACCGACTGTTTGCGCCTCAGAAGGATGTTGCCTCGGTCTAACAGCACGACTCCTTCTGGTCTTAATTCCTCTTTACTGTATTCCCGTAGTTCACTGGTTAGTTCTGCTCTTAGGAGTCTGCCAGGATCCCATCCCTGACAGGTCCTCTCACTAGCTCTTCCCAGTTACTTCTCTCCCTGTCTCCCTCTCCAACCCCCAGTTTTACCAGAGTGTGAGGAGTGGCCTACTAGATAGAACCACCCCCCCTGGTGGCCGGAGTGTGAAGTGTAGTGTGAGTGTTACCTGGTCAGAGAAACTCCTTTAGTGCAATCAGACGTAACATCACTCCCCTTAGTGGCAGAGCGACATTACTGCAACGACCAGGACTCTGGGGCGCTGCATTAAACTTTACCGGCTTCTGTTCCCTTAAAAATCTCACTAACTCTCCCCTCCCCCTGTCTGACCACAACCTACTGACATTCTCTTCCCTCTCCTCTCCTAGTGCACAACCCCCACTCCACAAACTCACTCACCCTCGCAGAAATATCAAACACCTCAATTTACAATTACTCTCTGTGTCCCTTCTCCCTCTTATAGACATAGCTACCCTTCATGACACAGATGCTGCTGCCACTGTTTATAACACCACAATAACAGAAACACTCGATTTGGAATCTGCGCACAGCCAGGGAGGTAGCCAAATCATTACTCTGCTCCCCGAGTGTCACTCTACTGTGCCTTTTCTCTCCTGCACACTTTCCACAAGCTGTCCTTTCCTTCTTAATTCTCTTTTTCTAGGAGCTGTAGAAACTCTGGCTACATGGCCCCTTCAGTCCTGCTGACACTCACTGTCCGACTGCACTCTCCTCTGTCCTCTGACAGACTGCCTACTAACTTCCCCTCCAGCCAGAATATATTAGGGAAGTTCCCCTTAATCCGGGTTCAGAGCTCCCCCTTCTGGCCTGGAGTATCAATGTGTTGTGCGTATGTGATTACCTGATAAAAGAGATCTTTCATCGCTTCCAAGCGTGACATCACTCTCCCCGTGAGGAAAGCAATGCCACTGTGATGACCAGGACCCTGGGGTGTCACATAAACATCCCAGGGAGTGACAGATTCCCTTTCAGGCTTGGTTCACATTTATCTGTTGCATCAGGCTACATTTTTTAAGCCTGATGCAATTCATTGGATTAGAGCTGATGGCAAAACTAAGCAAAAATACATCAGTTGTTATGAGGCTTTTTTACCATTTACCCTGGCATTGGTCTGGGGCTGGATCCTAATGTTACCTCAAATGTTGTGATCAGACCAGAACATACTACACCTAGAAGCATATAATAATTCTTTATAAAATCTAGAATCCCTTCATACAGCAAATATATAACCTTCAGAGTTCAAAAAGAAGCGATGGACTTCAAAATATATCAAATTTTAATAAAGTTTATTTATACATAATAACGTAAACAACATAAAAAGATGTTTAAGCTAAAATAAGTCACCACTAAATACTACAAAAGTAACAATGGACAAAAAAAAGCCCAAAAATAACTGTCCACCCCAGTATAGGTGTCCAGTGTAATGACTACATGTAAAAAGGCTAGAGTAAAAAAGTATGGCATACCCAACAATATAAAAGGGTATAACTCACCCAAATAAGATAGTTCAAATTCCCTGCCACTTACAGCTGTGTAAGTCTATATGAATCGGCCTTCTATAGCACGTACTCAATTAGAGCATGTTCATACACTGGTAGGAAAACTTTAATGACTTCAATAGCCTCCAGAACCTATGTATGCCAACCATATATCCAAACCAAATATCATTTACAGGACATATATGCAGCTTTATTATTATTATTTATTTATATAGCACCATTAATTCCATGGTGCTGTACATGAGAAAGGGGTTACATACAGGGTTATAGATATCGTTAACAGTAAACAAGTTTACAGTGACAGACTGGTACAGAGGGGAGACGACCCTGTCCTTGCGGACTTACATTCTACAGCTTGTATCATATTGATCAGTTAGACATAGTAATTACCTGTGGTCATGATGAAATGAGGAGAAAATTGTTGCACCCCTCGATGTGCGTTTCACCACCCACCCACGGTTTCGTCAGCACCTGTACCTGTCTATCACAAAGATAGATTATACCACACCATTTAGGGAAGGTGCCACTGACTGCAGGAACCAGATTTCAGCTCCTGAAACACTGTCCAGTTTTTGCCCAGCAGTTCCCCGTTGAGTCAGTAGAGTGCACTCTCCTTTAAGGCTATGGTGCAGAAGCCTGTGTCCTCTCCTACCACCCTTTTTGGTCTTACAGGGAATCTGTCACCATTTTTTAGCTATGTAACCTATTAATATGAGCATAGAAGTGGTTATACGAAGCGATTGATTGCAGTTATTTATTCCAAAGGGTGTGCTAACAAATAATAAGTTTAGGGTGGCAACAATTTTGTCAGGCCCATTTTTGGAGTTTTGTATGAAATGATGTTCAGTTTGCCTTTTTTCAGTTTTTTCTGTTGTTCCAATACACTTAAAGGAAATAAACATGTGTATAACCAAATGTGTCATTGTAATAATTTCCTGGGAGAAGTATCTTCATTTTCTGGAACAATTTCAAGGTTACCAACACTTTTGATCATGACTGTATATATCGCCTCCCGGATCGTTTCTGTGTCCCTGTGACGGCAGGTTTTCATCCTGTAATTTTGCGCCTGTGCATTCCCATTGCCGTCGCTCCTCTTCTTCAGCAAGCAGAGCCAGCTTTGCCCCCCGGCATTCCAGGGCAAGTGCAGGAGACCAGGATGAACAGGGGGACCCCCTTGCTGCCGGGGACACTGGCACACTATGGGGCCTGTGAGTTGGGGGAGCCCAGAGCTGGCACCAGCACCCCCCCTCAAATACTCACCTCTCCCTGTTCTACCCTGCTCCAGGATCTTTAGCATCTTCTGACTTTCTGTGATGTCTCAGGGCAGAGGGTGCGATGACATCACTACATAGAGCCCTCTGCCGAGCAGTGCAGAGAGTCAGAAAACGCTGAGGTGACCGCAGCAGCGAGGAGCAAGAGGAGGTGAGTATTTTATTTTTTATGTATGTAGCAATATATGAGGCAATTATACTGTATGGAGCAATATATGGGGTTATTATACTGTATGGAACATTATATAGGGCCATTATATTACATGGTGCAATATATGTTGCCCATTATATTATATGGAGTAATATATTGGGCCATTATATACTATATGGAGCAATATATGGGGCCCATTACACTATATATATATAGTAGGGGAACAGATAGGACAATCTGTCACAAAGACAGGGATCGTCGAACGGTGTGCTACCTATCTGGCGCTCGAGTCCGACACATTGCTGATCGGGTGGACAGATTACTGGGAGGAGCTGGTGAGGACCCAGCGGTCATGGTGCACATTGGCACAAATGAAAAAGTAAGAGGTAGGTGGAAGGTCCTTAAAAACTATTTCAGGGAATTAGGCTGCAAGCTGAAAGCAAGGACCTCCAACTTGGTATTTTCCGAAAGACTGCCTGTACCACGTGCCACGCCAGAGAGGCAACGGGAGATTAGGGAGGTTAATAAGTGGCTCAAGAATTGGTGTAGGAAGGAGGGGTTTGGGTTCCTGCAGAACTGGGCCGACTTCTCAGTTGGCTACAGGTTCTACACTAGGGACGGGCTGCACCTCAATGGGGAAGGTGCAGCTGTGCTGGGGGAGAAAATGGCTAGAAGGTTGGAGGAGTGTTTAAACTAGGGAATGGGGGGGGGGTATTCATTTAATAGGAGGGGAAGATAATGCAGATAGAGACCTGGGCACAAATAAGGAAGTTGGGGGTGGCGGTGGCATGGGGGGTGGGGTTAGAACAATTAATCATTTAAGAAAGAATAGAGGTGCAGAGAGATACATAAAATGTATGTATACTAATGCCAGAAGCCTAGCCAACAAAATGGACGAATTCGAATTAATGTTGTTGGAGCATAATTATGACATGGTGGGGATATCTGAAACATGCCTGGATCAGAGCCATGACTGGGCTGTTAACTTGCAGGGTTATAGTCTGTTCAGAAATGACCGAATGGATAGGCGAGGGGGAGGTGTGTCTATATGTAAAATCATCCTTAAAACCCATCCTGCGTGATAATAAGGGTGAATCTAATTAAAATGCAGTCCCAGTGGGTGGAGATAAGGGGAGGGGGAAAAAATAATAAATTACTGATAGGGATTTGTTATAAGTCTCCAAAAATAATGGAAGTGCAGCGCCCCAGAGTCCTGGTCGTTGCAGTAATGCTGTTCTTCCACAAGGGGGAGCGATATTACGTCTGAGGGCAACAAAGGAGATCTCCTGTCCAGGTATCACAACGACACGCAACACACTTCACACGCCAGTCCACCAGGGGGAGCAAAGGTTCTATCCACTAGGCCACTCCTCACAGTTAGGTAAAACTGGTGGGTTGGTTAGAAAGTTAGACAGAAGCTGACTGGGCTTCACCCAGACAGTGAGATCCCGACGGAGTTCGGCAGAAGCTGGCTGGAGTGGGTTCCAGCCAGATCCAGACTACAGTCTGTGGATGACGAGGGTCCACGGAGCTGCGCCTGCCCCACGTGCGGCAGCATCCAAAGAAAGGGACATTGAAAGGAATTGTATTGCAGTGAGTGAGAAACGAAGGCATAGCAACAAGGGGATACCAGAGAGGATAGTGACCGAAGAGAAGCGGCATCCTTCTGGTGCGCGTTCCGGTAGCCAGAATACCGAGGGAGTAAAGTGCTCTACGCCTTGCTTCAGAGACTGGCAGGACAGTCAATTCCAAGTTGACTGCCCGACCTTAATACCTAAGAAGACACGGTGGCAACTTGTGGGGGTCGGGGCGTCTCTAGGGTCCCTATAAACAAGCCTCAGGCCATCAGTCATACGGGTTTTGTTCTATCCGACCACGGGGAACAGTGGGAAGAGTAATAACAGTGAGGACCTTATTAGAGCTTATGCAAGTGAGGACCTACTGTGTTACTGTGTGCATAGCAGTGGCGTATCCAGGGGGGGCAGCCGGGGCATGTGCCCCGGGCGCAGCCGACAGGGGGGCGCCAGCGGGCCACCTGATGATGCGGCGGTCCAAGGAGGCTCCTCATCGGCGGCATTCTGCCGCCCCCACACTGAGATTATAGTCCCATTCTCTGAGCCGGGTGTCAAATTACGAGGTGTACAGAGCGGAGCCGTGTGTGCAAGGTGTATGGAGCGGAGCTGGGTGTGTACGAGGTGTGCGGAGCGGAAGCCGTGTGTGCAAGGTGTGGAGCGGAGCTGGGTGTGTACGAGGTGTACGGAGCGGAGCCGTGTGTGCAAGGTGTACGGAGCTCAGCCGCGTGTGTAGGAGTAACTAGGTGTGGCCATTATACTGTATGCAATATGTGTGTGTGTTTGTGCGTGCATGCGTAGCGCTGTGGGTGAATGTGCAGAGAGGTAAATGGTTTTGTGTGAGTGTGTACGGGGAGGAGAGGCGAGTGCAATGATGGGGCTGACGGGGAGAGTGCAATAATTGGGATGGAGGGAGAGGAGGAAATGATGGATGTGGTGGAATGGGCAATGCTGGAGGTGGAATAGGCAATGATGGGGGGAGGAAATCATGGAGGTGGTGGAATGGGCAATGATGGAGGTGGAAATTGGAATGGTCGATGGTGGTGGGGGGAGAATGCAATGATGATGGGGAGGAGGAAATCATGGAGGTGGTGGAAAGGGCAATAATGAGGGGGGAAGAAATTATGGACGTGGTAGAATGGACAAGGATGGTGGTGGTGGAAAGCACACTGATGATATTGGAGGGGGAGAAAATGATGGAGGTGGTGGAATGGGCAAGTATGGTGATGGCGGTGGAAAGGACAATGATGATCGTGGTGGAAAGGGCAATGATGGGGATGGTGGGGGAAGAGAAAATGATGGATATGGTGGAAAAGACAAAGGAGGAAATGATTGAGGTGATGGAATGGGAAATTATGGGGTGGTGGGGGAGAAAGCAATGATAGTGGTGGTGGAGAAGGCGAAGATGGAGGTGGTGAAGAGAGCAATGATGGGGTGGGGTAGAGGAAAATAATAGGCATATATGAGGAAACAGTACAGGAGAATGGGGGGCATGTATGGGCAATGGGGGGCATGTATGAGGAAACAGTACGGGGGGATGGGTGCAGACAGCATGGGGAGTGAATGGGGGAATGTATGCGGGCACAGTATGAGTAGCGATGTGAAAAATGCATGTTTACAGAGTACGGGGAGTGAGAGTGATGGGATGTGTGCAGACACAATGGGGAGTCAGGTGAGCAGGCAGTATAGAAAGTGAGGGGGTAAATATATGAGGAGACAGTATGGTGAACAGGAGGGATGTGAGAGGAGACAGTATGAGGAGGGAGGGGAATAGTGTGAGGAGACAGTATGGGGGGAGAAAAGTGATTGGGCATAGAATAGAAACTGAGTAGTGGGGGCGTAGCATGGAGGGACAGTGTAAGGGCACAGCCAGGAGGGGACAGTATACCAAGGAGGGGGAGTGTGATGAGAGAGTACAGTATAAATACTGGGCCCTATAGGGGGGACACAGTGTGAGAGGACAGTGTGAAGAGGGGTCCGGTATGGAAAGGAGAGGTCAGTGTGAAGAGCATGTACCATAAGAGGGACAGTGTGGGGGTCATATTTTATGCAGACAATATAGTGAGGGGCAATTTTTTATTCAGGAGCATTATAATGACACTTGTATCTTTAAGGGCATCATGTGGAGATTTTCTGCAAAAGAACGGAGAAGATGGAAGTCTGCAGAGGCGACTGTAGATGAGAAAACTCATCATGGGATCTGGACAAGATGAAGAAAAGAAGGAGATCGGCTCCAGAGACGACGTCATCTATAAGGTACCTGGATGTAAATGTTATTTGTGATACTGACTAATTCTCATGTTTTTATTTATGTTAGGAGCATTAAAGGGGATGTCCAGGTTTGTAATGAGTCTGCAGTCATTCTATGTGACTGCAGACTTCTAAGTTCTCACAGTGTGCCCTGCACGCTGTCAGGATTCTCTCGTGCCGGCAATTTACATACATGCGGTCACATGCTGACTAGACATGCGTGGCCTCACTCTATGAAAATGAACTGAGTGAGGCCGGGCACGTCTGGTCGGAATGTGGTCAGAAGTATACAAATCACATGCTTGTGCTGACATGACTGTCCACCGGCAAGGGAGAATCCTAAAAGTGTGCAGTGCATGCGTTGTGAGAATTCAGAAGCTGCGATGTCAGGATTCAGTTCTGCAGGTTCCAGTAATCGTCACATGGACACTTCACTCATATGTGATTTTCATACTTATGGTCCTGTGACAACGAGCTTCTCTTTCTGCTTCTCTCAGTTTTTCACTGAATATTGAGAGCAATAAGGAGAGCGGCTTGTGGGTACATGACTAAGTGTGCAAATCGCATATGTCCTGGGGGGGGGGGGGCGCCAAAATGAATTCTTGCCCCGGGTGCCAGAAACCCTAGATACGCCTCTGGCGCATAGGAAGGCTATTGCATTCCACCTGGACAAGGAGACTCTGGATTTGCCTTCAGACCGGCCGGACTCTGCCTACCCTGTGATCTGGTGCCCTGGACTGAGGACACTGAAGCCTTCAGTAAAGGTAAAGAGACTGCAACCTTGTGTCCTCGTTATTCACTGCGCCTCACACCATCCACCATCTACACTCTGGGAAGCCCTGGGGATACACTTCACCTGTGGGAAGGTATACCATCAAGCTGCCATAACATCACCCCAGCGGATCCTTAAGCAGCGTCGGTCACCCTGACCGAATACCACAGGTGGCATCACAAACACTTCCCCTTTAAAGACCTTTCCCAAAACTATAAAAACTCTTCCTTTTATTGGACGCCCCTCAAAGGGCCTCGGACTGGGTCGGGTCACCGTGACATCCCCGCTGAGAACCGAAGGACCCGGTGCCGAGTACCCCACGGCACTACTGGGGGTGATCTATCTTGGCATCACGAACAGGATGTACTTAAGCCTGAAGAATCGGGTCATGTGCGCCTAAGAGCTGTGCCAGAACTGTATTTGAACTGTGATTTGCTTAAAGACCGTGTATTGCCAAAATTCCCACCAAAACCCCCGCCATTATAGCGCCATGCGGTGTGCAGGAGGAATGGGGCATGTCATCGTGGGCGTAGCCTGGAAGAACGGCACGAAAATGGAGCCAGCCCCCCACAGATACTACTACGTCAGAAAAATATGCCCATCAACCAAAGGAATCCACCTCCTGGTCTGGGATGGTGGAGGAAGAATGAACCGCCCTCCAGAAGAGGAGGATGAGGAGGAGAATACCTACAGTGCTGTTCGTCAATCAGAAGCCGAAGAGGCCCCGCCGCCATGTATGAACCCGGAGGTTCTCGGCGCAGAAATCCTGGTACCGCGCAGCTGCCAGCGTCCAGGAGCAGCAGTGCAGCCAGCCGACGGAGCCACCACCTGCAGTGGAGGAGACCGGCACTGGAGACACCGCGACGCCAGGTAAGCAATCCGAACCTGCCCCGGCAACCGACGAGACTCTCCTGGTGCCCATCGACTCCCTGCCATCGCCACCTAGAGACTCGGAGCTGTTGTCACCAGAGGCTCCACCTTGCCCAACATCACCCTCATCTGGCCAGGTGAGGGAAACAACAACTGCCGCCATTCCTGAAGGAGCACCTGTCGTTCTGTGCTCCAGATGTGCTGGTGCCTTAGTGGGGCAAAGAGCTGTGAGTACACAGACTCCTATCCGGAGTGCGGATGCACTCTACGTAGTACTCAGTGGTAGCCGAAATCCAACAGGACTATCTCCACCGGTGCTACCCTCCGAGTGGCACCAATAAACCTTGAAAAACCGACAGATTGTATATAGTTTAAAAACTTTTCCTGTTTGTTTTGCTGCTTAAACCCATCCTGGGTTACACTCTTAAAGGGTTCCCCTGTTTTAAGGGATCCTAAGTTTTGCACAGGTTTTGCCATTGCCTTTAAAGAACATTTGGATCATGGATGGTGAATGATTTACAAAGTGTTCCTGTATATAGTTTGCACCTTCTTAAAGGTGCTCTCTACTGGTTTTACAAGAAAGAGCTTTGCGAAGAGACTGTTCCTGATGACATCGTGAAAGTTCTTGCTGTTTTATAGTTCACAACTGACTTGCATACTGATTGTTTGCACTACCTCAGAAAAGACTGGAGATTTCCTCTTAAAGGGAATGTTAGTTGTTGCACATTCTCCAAGAGTAATAATGTTGCCTTAAGAAGTTAGATAGTAATAATGTTTTACATAGTGATAGCATGTAGCCAAGAGTAGAAATGTTTAATGATGTACTTTGAATAAAATTGAAGTTAAAGTAAATGTTAGGTTTTGTAGGAATAAACTGAAGAAAAATGCAGTGAGCCCGTGGGGTTAGACAGATAGTCCTGCATATGTAGAAGAAGTGAGAATAGAAGGAAAGACACCGTTGGTACTTGCACTTGAATAAAGGTTATACTTGCACTTAGTAGATAGTACACCCGCAGGGGTGATGGTCGTTCATAGTTCGTTAATAATTGTTATTTAATTAATTTAAAGTCGTATGCACAATGTAAATATGTTCTTGTTTGTAACGTTCAAGTGTTCTCATCTCCCATAAAGGGAAGCCCTGTTAAATTAATTTGGTTATTAGCATTTCAAAAATGTTGTATGTCTTTTTGCTAATGTATTGATGTGTTCTTTTCCCAGCCCGGGAGTGCTGGATTTAACGGGGGGGAGGGGGGTTGCAGCGCCCCAGAGTCCTGGTCGTTGCAGTAATGTTGTCCTTCCACCAGGGCGTGCAATATTACGTCTGAGGGCAACAAAGGAGATCTCCTGTCCAGGTATCACAACCACACACAGCACACTTCACACGCCAGTCCACCAGGGGGAGCAAAGGTTCTATCCACTAGGCCACTCCTCACAGTTAGGTAAAACTGGTGGGTTGGTTAGAAAGTTAGACAGAAGCTGACTGGGCTTCACCCAAACAGTGAAATCCCGACGGAGTTTGGCAGAAGCTGGCTGGAGTAGGTTCCAGCCAGATCCAGACTACGGTCTGTGGAGGACAAGGGTCCACGGAGCTGTGCCTGCCCCACGTGCGGCAGCATCCAAAGAAAGGGACATTGAAAGGAAGTGTATTGCAGTGAGTGAGAAATGAAGGCATAGCAACAAGTGGATACCAGAGAGGATAGTGACCGAAGAGAAGCGGCATCCTTCTGGTGCGCGTTCCGGTAGCCAGAATATCGAGGTAGTAAAGTGCTCTACGCCTTGCTTCAGAGACTGGCAGGACAGTCAATTCCAAGTTGGCTGCCCGACCTTAATACCTAAGAAGACACGGTGGCAACTTGTGGGGTCGGGGCGTCTCTAGGGTCCCTATAAACAAGCCTCAGGCCATCAGTCATACGGGTTTTGTTCTATCCAACCACGGGGAACAGTGAGAAGAGTAATAACAGTGAGGACCTTATTAGAGCTTATGCAAGTGAGGACCTACTGTGTTACTGTGCGCAGAGGAAGGCTATTGCATTCCACCTGGACAAGGAGACTCTGGATTTGCCTTTAGACCGGCCGGACTCTGCCTACCCTGTGATCTGGTGCCCTGGACTGAGGACACTGAAGCCTTCAGTAAAGGTAAAGAAACTGCAACCTTGTGTCCTCGTTATTCACTGCGCCTCACACCATCCACCATCTACACTCTGGGAAGCCCTGGGGATACACTTCACCTGTGGGAAGGTATACCATCACCCCAGCGGACCCCTAAGCAGCGTCGGTCACCCTGACCGAATACCACAGGTGGCATCACGAACACTTCCCCTTTAAAGACCTTTCCCAAAATCATAAAAACTCTTCCTTTTATTGGACGCCCCTCAAAGGGCCACGGACCGGGTCGGGCCACCGTGACATCCCCGCTGAGAACCGAAGGACACGGTGCTGAGTACCCCACGGCCCTACTGGGGGTGCTCCAGAAGCAATGGAGAATATCCTCATAAAGCAAATAGATGAAGCTGCGACTCAAGGAGAAGTCATTATTATGGGGGACTTCAACTACCCTGAAATAGATTGAGGAACAGAAACCTGCAGTTCCAGCAAAGGTAATCATTTTTTTACAACTATGAGAGATAATTACCTTTCGCAACTGGTTCAGGACTTAACAAGAAGGGGGCACTGCTAGACCTAATATTAACCAACAGGCCAGACCGCATAGCAAATATAAGGGTTGGGGGGGTCACTTGGGTAATACTGATCACAAAATAATAAGTTTTCATGTATCCTTTAATAAGATGTGTAGTAGAGGGGTTACAAGGACACTAAACTTCAGGAGGGCAAATTTCCAACGGGTGAGAGATGATTTTGGTGTAATTAACTGGGAGGATATCCTGAGACATAAAAATACACAAAGAAAATGGGAGACATTTGTTAGCATCCTGGATAGGACCTGTGCACAGTATATACCGTATAGGAATAAACATACTAGAAATAGGAGGAAACCAATATGGCTAAATAGAGCTGTAAGGGGCGCAATAAGTGACAAAAAGAAAGCATTTAGAGAATTAAAAGAAGTAGGTAGTGAGAAGGCATTAAATAAATACAGAAAATTAAATAAATTCTGTAAAAAGCAAATCAAGGCAGCAAAGATTGAGACAGAGAGACTCATTGCCAGAGAGAGTAAAAATAATCCCAAAATATTCTTTAACTACGTAAATAGTAAGAAACTAAAAAATGATAGTGTTGGCCCCCTTAAAAATAGTCTGGGGGAAATGGTGGATAAGGATGAGGAAAAAGCCAATATGCTAAATGACTTTTTTTCATCAGTATTTACACAAGAAAATCCCATGGCCGACATTATGATCAGGAATAACAAAAATTCCCCATTAAATGTCACCTGCTTAACCCAGCAGGAAGTACGGCGGCGTCTAAAAATCACTAAAATTGACAAATCTCCGGGCCTGGATGGGATACACCCCCGAGTACTGCAGGAATTAAGTACAGGCATTGACAGACCATTATTTGTAATCTTTAAAGACTCGATAATAACAGGGTCTGTACCACAGGACTGGCGTATAGCAAACGTGGTGCCAATATTCAAAAAGGGGACAAAAACTGAACTCGGAAATTATAGGCCAGTAAGCTTAACCTCTACTGTGGGTAAAATCCTGGAGGGTATTCTAAGGGATGCTATACTGGAGTATCTGAAGAGGAATAACCTCACGACCCAATACCAACATGGGTTTACTAGGGACCATTCCTGTCAGACTAATCTGATCAGCTTCTATGAAGAGGTAAGTTCCGGACTGGACCAAGGGAACCCAGTGGACGTAGTGTATATGGACTTTTCAAAAGCTTTTGATACGGTGCCACACAAAAGGTTGTTACATAAAATGAGAATAATGGGGATAGGGGAAAATATGTGTAAGTGGGTTGAGAGCTGGCTCAGGGATAGGAAACAAAGGGTGGTTATTAATGGAGCACACTCGGACTGGGTCGCGGTTAGCAGTGGGGTACCACAGGGGTCAGTATTGGGCCCTCTTCTTTTTAACATATTTATTAATGATCTTGTAGGGGGCATACAGAGTAGAATTTCAATATTTGCAGATTACACTAAACTCTGCAGGGTAATCAATACAGAGGAGGACAATTTTATATTACAGGATGCTTTATGTAAACTAGAAGCTTGGGCTAATAAATGACAAATGAGCTTTAATGGGGATAAATGTAAGGTCATGCATTTGGGTAGAAGTAATAAGATGTATAACTATGTGCTTAATTCTAAAACTCTGGGCAAAACCGTCAATAAAAAAGACCTGGGAGTATGGGTGGATGACAAACTCACATTTAGTGGCCAGTGTCAGGCAGCTGCTACAAAGGCAAATAAAATAATGGGATTTATTAAAAGAGGCACAGATGCTCATGAGGAGAACATAATTTTACCTCTATACAAGTCACTAGTGCGACCACACTTAGAATACTGTGTACAGTTCTGGTCTCCGGTGTATAAGAAAGACATAGCTGAACTGGAGCGGGTGCAGAGAAGAGCGACCAAGGTTATTAGAGGACTGGGGGGGTCTGCAATACCAAGATAGGTTATTACACTTGGGGCTATTTAATTTGGAAAAACTAAGGCTAAGTGGTGATCTTATTTTAATGTATAAATATATGAAGGGACAGTACAAAGACCTTTCTGATGATCTTTTTAATCATAGAACTGAGACGGGGACAAGGGGGCATCCTCTACGTCTGGAGGAAAGAAGGTTTAAGCATAATAACAGACGCGGATTCTTTAATGTAAGATCAGTGAGACTATGGAAATCTCTGCCGTATGATGTTGTAATGAGTGATTCATTACTTAAATTTAAGGGGACTGGATACCTTTCTTGAAAAGTATAATGTTACAGGTTATGTACACTAGATTCCTTGATAGGGTGTTGATCCAAGGAACTAGTCTGATTGCCATATGTGGAGTCGGGAAGGAATTTTTTTCCTCAATGTGGAGCTTACACTTTGCCACATGGGTTTTTTTTTGCCTTCCTCTGGATCAACATGTTAGGGCATGTTAGGTTAGGCTATGGGTTAAACTAGATGGACTTAAAATCTTCCTTCAACCTTAATAACTATGTTACTATGTTACTATATGGAGCAAAATATGGAGCCATTATATACTGTATGGAGCACTATATGGGGCCCATTATACTGTATGGAGCGGTATATGGGGCTATTATACTATATGGATCACTATATAGGGCCATAATTCTGTCTGGAGCAATATATGGGGTCCATTATACTCTATGGAGCATTACATGGGGCCATTATATACCATTTGGTGCAATATATGGGGCCATTATATACTGAATGGAGCATTATATGGGGCCATTATATACTGTGTGGAGCATTATATGGGGCCCATTATACTGTATGGAGCTTTATATGGAGTCATCATATGCTATATGACGCAATATATATGGCCCGTTATACTGTATGGAGGACTATGTGGTGACTATAATACTGTATGGAGGACTATGTAGTGCCTGTTATACTGTATGGAGGACTATGTTGTGCCCATAATACTATATGGAGGACTATGTGATGCCCAAAATACTGTATGCAGGACTATGTGGTGTCCATAATATTCTATGAAGGACTGTACTGTCCGGTCTAAAATGAAAAGTCAGCAGTCACTCTGTGTGCCATTCTGTGTCTGGATACTTTTGAATCCCTCCAGCGCACGCACTGCTGCGAGGATTCGCCAGTTTCTGAGCTATCATAGAATGTACAATAGATTTCACTCGTGTACTGTAAGAAGTAAATGAAATCTTTGGCATTGTACTATATTTCTTATCTCTGCATCATGAATTGTGGCATGTGTTAAAAGGGCCCACTTAGATACTTTCGCCCGTGGCCCCTGGAAACCTGGAGCTACCTGTCAGCGAGTCGCTGGAACTTGCCGGCGCCTATGCAGAAGCAAAGTGAAGCCAATGCCCATAGGAGGACGGAACACTGAAGATGAATTGATGAGGAACGACAGCAGTGGGAATGTGCAGGCTCGAGATTACAGACCCGACAACTGTGTACCCAGCCTTAACTTTCTTTATAAATTTGCTAATTTCCACTGATTTTCTATGGAATGGGTAAATCTCAAAACATTGTCGGGATGCACACAAATTAGCACCCAAGATTTGGGGATCGTCTACAATTCTTCCTTGTAGATCCTCTCCAGTTCCATCAGGTTGGATGGTGAACGTTGGTGGACAGCCATTTTCAGGTCTCTCCAGAGATGCTCAATTGGGTTTAGTTCAGGGCTCTGGCTGGGCCAGTCAAGAATGGTAACATTCCGAAGCCTCTCCTTTGTTATTTTAGCTGTGCGCTTAGGGTCAGGTTTTCGTCCAGGATATCTCTGTACTTGGCCGCATTCATGTTTCCTTCAATGGCAACCAGTCGTCCTGTCCCTGCAGCTGAAAAGCACCCCCATAGCATGATGCTGCCACTACATTTCACTGTTGGCATTATATTGGGCAAGTGATGAGCAGTGCCTGGTTTTCTCCACACATACCACTTAGAATTATCACCAAAAAGGTCTATATTCGTCTCATCAGACCAGAGAATCTTATTTCTCATAGTCTGGGAGTCTTTCATGTGATTTTTTAGCAAACTATGCAGGCTTTCATATGTCTTGCACTGAGGAGAGGCTTCCGTTGGGCCACTCTGCCATAAAGTCCTGACTGGTGAAGGGCTGCAGTTATAGTTGACTTTGTGGAACATTCTCCCATCTCCCTACTGCATCTCTGGAGGTCAGCCACACTGATCTTGGGGTTCTTCTTTACCTCTCTCACCAAGGCTCTTCTCCCACGATTGCTCAGTTTGGCTCGACGGCCAGGGCTAGGAAGACTTCTGATGGTCCCAAACTTCTTCCATTTAAGGATTATGGAGGCCACTATGTTCTTAGGAACCTTGAGTACTGCAGAAATTCTTTTGTAACCTTGGCCAGATCTGTACCTTGACACAATTCTGTCTCTGAGCTCCTTGGCCAGTTCCTTTGACCTCATGATTCTCATTTGGTGTGACATGCACTGTGAGCTGTGAGGTCTTTTATAGACAGGTGTGTGCCTTTCCAAATCAAGTCCTATCAGTTTAATTAAACACCGCTGGACTCCAATGAAGGAGTAGAGCCATCTCAAGGAGGATCACAAGGAAATGGACAGCATGTGACTTAAATATGAATGTCTGAGCAAAGGGTCTGAATACTTATGACCATGTGATATTTCAGTTTTTCTATTTTAATAAATATTCAAAAATGTCTACATTTCTGTTTTTTTCAGTCAAGATGGGGTGCAGAGTGTACATTAATGAGAAAAAAATGATTTTTTTTTTAATTTACCAAATGGCTGCAATGAAACAAAGAGTGAAAAATTTAAAGGGATTTGAATACTTTCCATACCCACTGTATGCAACATGTGCCAGGAGGATTTAGCTATAGCGTAAATGTGACAGCAGAATAAAATGTTATTCCGTAGCATTAAAGGTGTTGTCCAGAAGGAAAATAATTTTTGGGGGGCATGGATTAATTAAAAATAATAAACCGAGGCATACTCTCCTTCCAGGCCCCCCTGTGGATCCAACACCTGTCGCTTCAGAGACCTCTGTCAATTCGAGAAGCAGTATCTGCTTTGTTTGGAAGCCTCAACACCGTTGCTGCCTGTGATTGGCTGCAGCGGTCAGGTTTCTAGAAAAGTGTGTCATCAGACGTTTTTCTGGTGACACACTCTTCTAGTCACCTCCAGGGCACCCTGCACAGGACATTTATTATTATTACTAAAAACACCTTTAAAATCTATGGACGCCTTTCACATTAAAAAAAATATTGGTTTCCTTTAGTTAATAACATTGCACTAAGTTTCAATCTACAAATTTGCAACTTGTTCCAAGTTTGAGACTTTTCTTGTTTTCTTTCCATTGGTTTTCATAACTGTTTATAGATTACACCATGTTCCAAATTATTATGCAAATGATATTTTTCTCGGATTTTCCTAAATGGTTGGTGCAAATGACAGTCAGTCTAATAAGTCATCGCCCATTAGATTATACATCAAATTTTATCGAAGAAACCACCCAATGATAACAGTATAATCTCCAAAATGAATAAAAACTCAAAATGCACTGTTCCAAATTATTATGCACAGTAGAATTTCTAAACATTTGATATGTTTTAAAGAACTGAAAATGCTCATTTGTGGAATTTTCAGCATTAGGAGGTCACATTCACTGAACAAAAATTATTCATTTAACTCCAAAACATCCTAACAGGCCAAGTTACATGGTAACATAGGAACCCTTCTGTGATATCCCCTTCACAACTCTTGCATCCATTGAACTTGTGAGTTTATGGAGAGTTTCCACTTGTATTTCTTTGCATGAAGTCAGAATAACCTCCCAGAGCTGCTGTTTTGATGTGAACTGCCTCCCACCCTCATAGATCTTTGGCTTGATGATACTCCAAAGGTTCTCTATAGGGTTGAGGTCAGGGGAAGATGGTGGCCACACCATGAGTTTATCTCCTTTTATGCCCATAGCAGCCAATGACTCAGAGGTATTCTTTGCAGCATGAGATGGTGAATTGTCAGCATGAAGATGATTTTGCTCCTGAAGGCACGTTTCTGCTTGTTATACCATGGAAGAAAGTTGTCAGTCAGAAACTCTATATACTTTGCAGAGGTCATTTTCACTCCTGCAGGAACCTTAAAGGGTCCTACCGGCTGTTTCCCCATGATTCCGGCCCAAAATATGACTCCTCCACCTCCTTGCAGACGTCGCAGCCTTGTTGGGACATGGTGGCCATCCACCAACCTTCCACTACTCCATCCATCTGGACCATCCAGGGTTGCTCCACAATCAGTAAACAAGACTGTTTGGAAATAAGTCTTCATGTATGTCTGGGCCCACTGCAACCGTTTCTGCTTGTGGACACTGTTTAGGGGTGGCTGAATAGTAGGTTTATGCACCATATCAAGCCTTTGAAGGATCCTACACCTTGAGGTTCGAGGGACTCCAGAGGCACCAGCAGCTTCAAATATATGTTTGCTGCTTTGTAATGGTATTTTGGCAGCTGCTCTCATAATTCAATTAATTTGTCTGGCAGAAATCTTCCTCATTATGCCTTTATCTGCATGAACTCTCTCTGTGCTCTGTTTCAGTCACAAATCTCGTCACAGTATGATGATCACTCTTAAGTTTTCGTGAAATAGCTAATGCTTTCATACCTTGTCCAAGGCATTGCACTATTTAATGCTTTTCAGCAGCAGAGAGATCCTTTTTATTTCCCATATTGCTTGAAACCTGTGACCTGCTTAATAATGTGGAACATCATTTATAAGTAGTTTTACTTTAATTAGAATCACCTAGAAAACTAATTATCACATGTGTTTAAGATTGATTTCAGTAATCCATTGACCCCTGAGACACAATACCATCCACGAGTTTATTTGAAAAACAAAACAATTAAATCTTTATGACACTAAAATCCAATTTGCATAATAATTTGGAACACGGTGTATATTTTTGCCCTTCTTAAGATACTTTTTCCTTTGTCCATGCTGTCAGATCTTTATATAACCACTCCCTCCTAAAACTGATAACATTTCTATAAAGGAAATAATGGCATTCTGTAGCTGCATCTTGGTAGAACATTTTTACAGAGGACTATACAGAAAGTTGCAGAACATTAGGGTACAGTGGGGCAAAAAAGTATTTAGTCATTCAGCAATAGTGCAAGTTCCACCACTTAAAAAGATGAGAGGCGTCTGTAATTTACATCATAGGTAGACCTCAACTATGGGAGACAAACTGAGAAAAAAAAATCCAGAAAATCACATTGTCTGTTTTTTTATCATTTTATTTGCATATTATGGTGAAAAATAAGTATTTGGTCAGAAACTAAATTTCATCTCAATACTTTGTAATATATCCTTTGTTGGCAATGACAGAGGTCAAACGTTTTCTGTACGTCTTCACAAGGTTGCCACACACTGTTGTTGGTATGTTGGCCCATTCCTCCATGCAGATCTCCTCTAGAGCAGTGATGTTTTTGGCTTTTCGCTTGGCAACATGGACTTTCAACTCCCTCCAAAGGTTTTCTATAGGGTTGAGATCTGGAGACTGGCTAGGCCACTCCAGGACCTTGAAATGCTTTTTACGAAGCCAGTCCTTCGTTGCCCTGGCGGTGTGCTTTGGATCATTGTCATGTTGAAAGACCCAGCCACATTTCATCTTCAATGCCCTTGCTGATGGAAGGAGGTTTGCACTCAAAATCTCACGATACATGGCCCCATTCATTCTTTCATGTACCCGGATCAGTCGTCCTGGCCCCTTTGCAGAGAAACAGCCCCAAAGCATGATGTTTCCACCACCATGCTTTACAGTAGGTATGGTGTTTGATGGATGCAACTCAGTATTCTTTTTCCTCCAAACACGACAAGTTGTGTTTCTACCAAACAGTTCCAGTTTGGTTTCATCAGACCATAGGACATTCTCCCAAAACTCCTCTGCATTATCCAAATGCTCTCTAGCAAACTTCAGACGGGCCCGGACATGTACTGGCTTAAGCAGTGGGACATGTCTGGCACTGCAGGATCTGAGTCCATGGTGGCGTAGTGTGTTACTTATGGTAGGCCTTGTTACATTGGTCCCAGCTCTCTGCAGTTCATTCACTAGGTCCCCCCGCGTGGTTCTGGGATTTTTGCTCACCGTTCTTGTGATCATTCTGACCCCACGGGGTGGGATTTTGCGTGGAGCCCCAGATTGAGGGAGATTATCAGTGGTCTTGTATGTCTTCCATTTTCTAATTATTGCTCCCACTGTTGATTTCTTCACTCCAAGCTGGTTGGCTATTGCAGATTCAGTCTTCCCAGCCTGGTGCAGGGCTACAATTTTGTTTCTGGTGTCCTTTGACAGCTCTTTGGTCTTCACCATAGTGGAGTTTGGAGTCAGACTGTTTGAGGGTGTGCACAGGTGTCTTTTTATACTGATAACAAGTTTAAACAGGTGCCATTGCTACAGGTAATGAGTGGAGGAAAGAGGAGACTCTTAAAGAAGAAGTTACAGGTCTGTGAGAGCCAGAAATCTTGATTGTTTGTTTCTGACCAAATACTTATTTTCCACCATAATATGCAAATAAAATGATAAAAAAACAGACAATGTGATTTTCTGGATTTTTATTTCTCAGTTTGTCTTCCATAGTTGAGGTCTACCTATGATGTAAATTACAGACGCCTCTCATCTTTTTAAGTGGTGGAACTTGCACTATTGCTGAATGACTAAATACTTTTTTGCCCCACTGTATGTGCACATGTTGCAGATTTGACTGTGGAATTTTCTGTGCAGATTCTGAATTTCTTGGCAGAAAACGCAGGTCAGAATCTGTGCCTTTTTTTGGTAAGTGCACACGTTGCAGATTTTTGTGCAGATTTCTTCCTTTTAAACCCCTGCAGATTTATATTATGGAATGGGTGCAGAAACGCAGCAGATCTGCAACAAGAAGCGACATGGTCCTTTTTTGAATCTGTTGTGTTTTCCGTGCAGATATATTTTTTAACATTGATTTACATTGTACTGTAAATCACTTGCGGATCTGCAGCGTTTCTGCGCAGAAAAAAAAGCTGCAGATCTGCAGGAAATCTGCAACGTGTGCACATACCCTTACTTTAAGAAAGGTTTACTTAGCCTTCAAAAGGATTAGTGTTAAAGGGAACCTGTCAGCTGATGTCTGCAGCCCAAAGCACAGGCAACATGAATCAGATCCTAGCTGCATGATTGGAGACAGACATATTTATTTCTGAAACTCTAGCAGTTTCAAAGAAATTACAGTTTGAAAAGCTGGCAGGGTACCATAGCCAAAGACAAAACTTTGTCTGGCCAGCTTCACTCTTGGTGACGGACAGGTGTTCCCCAATATACACATGCGAGACATCTGTTAACAGGTAAGTGGGTGCAACAGCGCAGACAATGAGGAGACGGTGGTACTTACACCAACAAACTATTTGATTAACACAATCAAAGGGGTGGCTTCGGCACAATTTCAGGAGATAGCGCAAATGGTGAAAATGAAACAAGTTATGTTACTAAAAGAATACAAATATGCAAATTGCCTCTTCTGAGAAAAAGAGGACTTTACTCTATAGCGCCACCTATTGGAAGTAGCGATCCTACAAGTCACAATCAACCCTTTAACGAGTCGTGCAATGGTATGTCACTCTCCATAAGGAGAAACGCTACCCCTTAGACCCCACTAAAAGAATACAGTAATTCAGATGAGGATATTAACACAATGGTATTTATACACTATCGTTCTATTATTACCATTAGCTAACGGCTATCGTCAGTGAAGTCTTAGCCCTAATACCCCAACCAACATGGTGTTATTGTCACTATTGGGCCCGTCACCATTGTCACACTCTACTAGGCAACACAAAACATCACACAGGCCCTAACAGGGGTCAACGATACTACTCGCTAGGAAGCAAGACCCAGGTTGTTGAGTTACTCTGCCCACTCGTCACACTGGTCGCCTTCATTCCCTGAAGCATGGCCCTCGTCCCTACTTCGTACCGTACATTTACCCTGGAAGCTCACTCAGTTCAGTTCTCCCAGCTGTGGCCTCTCTTAGGTCTTCACAGGTCTTCACTCAGGTCTGGTCTCTCTTGGGTCTTCACTCGGGTCTGGTCTCATTCGAGTCTTTACTTGGTTCTGGTTTCTCTCAGATCTTCACTCGGGTCTTCACTCGCTGTACTGCAAGTCCATCTTGCTACAGGACCAAGTGCCAACTCCTCTCCTTCACTGCCATCCTGGACCTTTTACAATTACTAACTGTGCCACAGCTATCACATAACCCGGAGTCTCCTCCAATCTTTCATGAGGTAACATGCACTTCGCCCTTAAGTTCCTGCTCGTGCAATTCTCTCTGCTTTCCCTTTCTCTATCTTTGAGCAGATGGTGGTGCTCGCTTGCAGACACTCTGTTAGGCTTTAACTGTGTGTGTCTTCTCACTTGTCTACCTCCTTAGGGTACCGTCACACAGTACCATTTTGATCGCTACGACGATACGATTCGTGACGTTCTAGCGATATCGTTACGATATCGCAGTGTCTGACACGCAGCAGCGATCAGGGATCCTGCTGAGAATCGTACGTCGTAGCAGATCGTATGGAACTTTCTTTCGTCGCTTGATCACCCGCTGACATCGCTGGATCGTTGTGTGTGACAGCGATCCAGCGATGTGGTCGCTTGTTACCAGGGTAAACATCGGGTAACTAAGCGCAGGGCCGCGCTTAGTAACCCGATGTTTACCGTGGTTACCAGCGTAAAAGTAAAAAAAACAAACAGTACATACTTACATTCCGGTGTCTGTCCCCGGCGTCTCAGCTTCTCTCCACTGTGTGAGCGTCTGCCAGCCGGAAAGCGAGCACAGCGGTGACGTCTGACGTCACCGCTGTGCTTTCCGGCTATGGCGCTTACACAGTGGAGAGAAGCAGAACGCCGGGGACAGACACCGGAATGTAAGTATGTACTGTTTGTTTTTTTTTACGTTTACGCTGGTAACCAGGGTAAACATCGGGTTACTAAGCGCGGCCCTGCGCTTAGTTACCCGATGTTTACCCTGGTTACCGGGGACTTCGGCATCGCTCCAGCGCCGTGATTGCAACGTGTGACCGCAGTCTACGACGCTGGAGCGATATTCATACGATCGCTGCGACGTCACGGATCGTGCCGTCGTAGCGATTAAAATGGTACTGTGTGACGGTACCCTTACAGATCTGTCAATCCTCGTGCTGGGAGAAGCTGGCTAGGGGAAGCACCAGATAAGTCTAATCTTTTTCTATGGCCCCCCGGCTAGCTCTTTATACTATATTTTCTCTGAAATACAGGAGTGTTTCAGAGAAAAGCATGCCTGACTGCAATTGTGCAACCAGGATCTGATTCATATTGCCCATGGTTTGGGCAGCATGAATCAGCTGCCAGGTTCCCTCATGTCGTGTGCACTGGCCCTGTAGTGCTCAGGACATGTAGTAGCATTGCAGAACCAAACCATGTCTCTCCGTGATATATTATGTAATGGAACATGCCACTATTGATATGGAATTCATTATATAAATAATTATATCTATATCGAGTTTATTATTTATTTCACTCACTTAAATATTAATTTTTAGACATCAGCATCAGTGGCCCCACTGGGGGTCCCAATATAAATTCCCTATCAGTATGTCTTTGGACTGTGGGAGAAAACTGGACTAAATTTCCCTGGTAAGTTCTAGCTATATTAATGGTGTACACCTTTCCATTTCCATCTTACACCTCTGTGTATTTGATTCTCAGGTGACAGTCCTGGTCTAAAAAGGAAATGACAAGTCCTAAGGTGACAGTTTCACTGACAAAAGCCACTGAAACAGGGTATAGATATTGTATGTTTACAGCAAAGTGCAAAGGTTAATAGGATGTGCAGCTGTATGAATATCCCACTTACAATTTATATTCCACAGGAAGATCCGACATATTATATTAAATTACATTTCAAATTATTTATCTTTCAGAGACTAAATTAGTTGTCTGCTTTAAAATAGTTTTGAATACCCTATTAGGAATTTCTGAGTTAATGTAATGGCGACCCTCATCTATTAGCCAGAGCACCTCTGTTTGGATCATATGGACCACCCACTAATTTTATTAAGTATTGTGTAATACTTCATTTCTCTTGCAGTGACCACAATAATTCCACACATTACAAACAAATCATCAGAACTTATTCTATTCATGTTTTTCACAAACAGAGCGCACATTAAATGTTATGGGTCTGTTCACACATCTCTGTTTTTGTTTTTTTTTCTGACCAAGTGTATCTAAAATAAAAAAGGACCCACGGATTAAATGCACTCAATCAATGGGTCCATGGGAAAAAAATAGAGAATACATGGATGCCATCCATGTGTCATCTAAGTGCAGTCCATTTTTTAAAGAGTAAGAAAAGCTTGGAGATTTTTTTTCTCGTATGCAAAAACCAAGACTTCATAAAAAGGCATTATACTTATGCACCATATTGATAGGAACTAGCTTTTCCAGCAGCTTTGCCCAAGACAATGCCAGGTGCAATATTTTTGGCATTTCTTTGTATTATTTACACATACTTTAAGTTGAAATAGAGTATGTTCACACGGACTTTGGAAAAAAAGGTTTAAACAAACATGATATTTTGTACTATTTAAGGCGCTTTTGTTCTTTTACCTCCTTCCATTTATTCAGTAGTAAAATTTGTAGCGATTTTTTTTTTTTAAGCTGAAACGTCTTAAGAATTGCATTTTAAAATATGTTCACACGGAGGTTTTTATGTGGATTAGACTGTAAGCAAGCGACCTTAAATCTTTAAAGATATACCAGATAAAACACAACTTTTAATATCCTTAAGGATATTTATTAAAAGTTGTGTTTTATCTGGTATATCTTTAAAGATTTAAGGTCGCTTGCTTACAGTCTGGATTTTCCTGACCTTTAGCAAATAACTAGTTTTGGTTTTGTTTTTATGTGGATTAGGAGCAGACTCTGGTTCAAAATCCATGTGAAAAAAACACATCAAAAACTCTTTTAATAAGATTAAAAAAATTTCATCCGCTTTTACCTTGTATAAAAAGAAGCACATTGTCAACTCTTGAAGCATTTCCACTTTCAAAAAAAATTCTAAATTTGACTTCTAAATCAACTGAAACAGAAAAAAATGTCCATTACACAAAAATACACAAAAAATGTGCAAAAAATAAACTGCAGGCACTGATTCAAGTCTAGCATTTTGTAGGCCAGTCTTGATGAAGAATGCCCTGAAGTAAGATGCGATAAGATTCTTTATGAATTTGGTGCATCTTTCAGCCACCGTACACCAACTTTCTATCATAATTTATGTTTTTTTTTGTCTTAAATTATAATCAATTTGTGATATACACCATGTCACCAACAGGGTATAGATGACAAATGAGCAAGCTCCATTCTCATGTCAGAACATTTTCCATTGAGTGAACCACAAAAGTCATGAAATGTTTGTGGAAATACAGATCGGTCCATGGTATTGATAGCATCCTTCTCCAGTACCACATTTCAAAGACATTAAATCTTCTTCTGTCTTGTTTCTTTATCATCCAGGTTTCACATATATTACTACAGATGTCCATATGGAGGCAAAAACTTCATATGTCTGGGGTTCTATACCAGCAGGATAATATTTTGTAAGAATTTCCTTGCAGGAGTATGCATCTGGAGATGCCATGTGAATTAGATATAGAATGGACTTTACATCTGAATCATATAGGGTGATATTTAGTACTTTTTCCCATGAGAGGAGGAAGGTTGGTTTGTACGAAGTCATTGGGGAGATTAAATGGTCGCATATTTTTTTAAATTCCTCTCTGGACAGGGAAGAGGTCATTGAAGAGCAGATCAAGCCACATCTATTCTCTTATGGCAGGGAATGTTGTTTTAAAGAGGTTTACAATATCAGAAGCATGGCAGTACAGTAGAAAATTGGAAGAGCGATGGTTGGATTTTTCTGGCTTGGAGTCTATCGTGGAGATGTTATTGGATAAATACTGGGAGATATTATAGCTGTATTTATCAGAGTAATTGGGGTCTAATAGGTGGGGGGAGGTGGATATAGGGGCCAGAGCTGAGGGAGTGCATGTAGGGAATAAAGTTTTTTTCTACAGATCGCTTAATGGTCAGGGTAGTGCTGGTAATATTGCAACAGCCAGAGTCAGAAGTGGTAGAGCAGCAGACCAGATGTATCTGCGAGCATTTTCACATTGTAGTAGGTATTCGATACCTAGGTTGCTATGTTGTTTTGAAGAGTTGGCTAATTCCAACCATCTATTTAGATGGATTGTCTTAAAGTAAATGTAGACAACTGGGAGACTGACACCTCCTGTTGTTTTCGGTTGCGTGAGAAGTTTGTGAGGGAGTCTAGATTTTTTAAATTTCCAAATATATTTGGAGAAGATATGTTTGACTGACGAGAAAAAGGATAGTGGGAGACAAAGTGTAGCAAATTTAATGTGTATAATATTTTAGGAAGTATATAAGATTTAACTAAATTCTTCCTACCCAACCAGGACAGATAAGGCAAATCATAGAATTTAAAGAGGGACTTGATATTTTCTAACAAGGGAGGTTAATTGTTTTGGAATAGATGATTCAGATCATTGGTGATTTTAATTCATAGGTATTTGATGTAATTTGGAAGCCATTTAAAAGGAGTGGCGACTAATGTCTACTGATGTAATCTAAGTTAATCTTAAAATTAGAAAGTTCTCTAAATTTTTTAAAAGTTTCCATCAGTTTGGAAAAAGCCCTTTTGGGGTTGGATAACAGTAAAAGAAGATCATCAGCTAATGCTGCAGCTACGGGGATACTGTGACAGAGAGGGTCCAGAAGATCGCGGTGTCCGGTTTCATGAACTCCTGCACTGGTTAGAAGTACTTCACCATCTTTTTAAACAGGGCAGGTTTTTCCTAGCTGGCAGTGAAAGGGTTAATCCATTCAGTTGAAGCTCCTGGAGCTTTCCTACCTGGATTGTCTCAGCTGTCCAGTGTTTGCCATGTCCCTTTGCTATACATGCTCGCCTCTGGCACTTAGGAATTGCCAGTCTTCGTTCTTACTGTCTGGTTTGGAATTGAAGGTGTAGTTCATGATTGGAGTTGGCGTTTGGAGATTTGTTCAGGAGATTGTTGCTTGGAGTTTTGTTTGTGTGCACATCCTCATCCTCTCCTATTTTGTTTCTCATTTCTTTTCCTCCCCTGTGTTTCACTCTGTTGTTTGGTGAGTGTATTTTGCATGATTACTATTTTTATTTATCCTTGTCCATCCTCCCTTGTTTGATTGGTTAGTTTTATCCTATACACTTTAGCTTCCCACCCCCTTGGGTGAAGGGACAGATAAGGGTTGATATAGGAGCATAGCAAGGCATGTTGTCTCCCTCAAAATACAGCAGGCCGAGGACACAGAACACAGCCAAACAATTTGTCAAGGAACTAATTTTTACTAACAGCGGAATCTGAGCTTCGCCATCAATGCAAGACACTAACATAGTTAACTTTAAATAAACCTAGTTGGCTAGGACCCCTGCGCTGCAAAACTGATTAGGCCCAAGACATTCTATCACATACACTATAATTTGCCTGACCTGTGGTTCTGCTTAATGCGGTAACAGGGAATTAACAAAGGGCAAAGGTGTAATTAGATAGATGCAAGAGGCGATCTCTACACTGGTGCAGAGTTTCTCAAACTTAAAGGGAATCTGTCACCCCAAAAATGGCCTATAAACTAAGGCCACCGGCATTAGGGGCTTATCTACAGCATTCTGTAATGCTGTAGATAAGCCCCCCCGATGTATCCTGAAAGATAAGAAAAACAGGTTATACAGTATTATACTCACCCAGAGGCGGACCCGCTGCGGTCCGATGGGTGTCGCGGTCCGGAGCCTTCCATCTTCATACGATCACGTCCTCTTCTTGTCTTCTTGCCGCAGCTCCTGCGCAGGCGTACTTTGTCTGCCCTGTTGAGGCCAGAGCAAAGTACTGCAGTGAGCAGGCGCCAGGAAAGGTCAGAGAGGCCCAGCGCCTGCACAATGCAGTACTTTGCTCTGCCCTCAACAGGGCAGACAAAGTACACCTGCGCAGGAGCCGCGGCAAGAAGACAAGAATAGGATGTGATCAAATGAAGATGGGAGGCGCCGGTCCCGGACCGCGACGCCCATCGGACCGTACAGCACCGGACTGCCCCTTGGTGAGTATAATATAACCTGTTTTTCTTATCTTTCAGGATACATCGGGGGCTTATCTACAGCATTACAGAATGCTGTAGATAAGCCCCTGATGCCGGTGGAATGGTGAAATGGTGCAAAAAATAAGCCCTCACCCAACCCAGTGCAGATTTCCATTTATTGCATTTTAATGCAATGTCGCGGCCACCAAAAAAACTTAATTCTGGCGTTTTGGCATTTTTTTTCTCGCTACGCTGTTTAGCGATCAGGTTAATCCTTTTTTTATTGATATATCGGGCGATTCTGAACGCGGCGATACCAAATATGTGTAGGTTTGATTTTTTTTATTGTTTTATTTTGAATGGGGCGAAAGGGGGGTGATTTAAACTTTTTTTTTTTCAGTTTTTTATTTTTTTATTTTTTTTACTTTTGCCATGCTTCAATAGCCTCCATGGGAGGCTAGAAGCTGGCACCACTCGATCGGCTCTGCTACATAGGAGCGATGCATAGATCGCTCTTATGTAGCTGAATTACAGGCTTGCTATGAGCGCCGACCACAGGGTGGTGCTCACAGCAATCCGGCATCATCAACCATAGAGGTCTTCAATAGACCTCTGGTTGTTATGCCGACGTATCGCTGACGGGGGTCAGCGATGCACTCATTTCCGGCCCAATGGCCAGAAGCGCTAGTTAAATGCCACTGTCAGCGTTTGACAGCGGCATTTAACTAGTTAATAGCGGTGGGTGGATCGCGATTCCACCTGCCACTATTGCGGGCACATGTCAGCTGTACAAAACAGCTGCTTCGTCCCGGCTTTGATACGGGCTCACCGCCGGAGCCCGCATCAAAGCTGGGGTTCTGACCTTGGACGTATTATCCCGTCCGAGGTCAGAAAGGGGTTAAATGAAGCTAATTGGGGGACAATATTACTGTGTGGGGGCAACAATAGGGGACTTTATTACTCCACAATGGTGCATATTAATAATATTCACCATTGTGGCCCATACGTTTTAAATTATTAATTTATGGAGCCACAATTTGAGAAATTTCAACTGTATTGAAGTGGACATTATGAAAGGTGAACACTGTTATTGTATGGGGACAGAAATGGTGTAAATTACTACTATAAGGCCGGGGTCACACTAGACCGTAATACGGACGAGTGCTATGCGATAAAAAATCGCATAGCACTCGGCCCAATGTTAATCTATGGTCCAGCTCCCATCATCCGATATTTTCTCCACCGTACTTCGGATCCGAGGGAACTCACAGCAGGCTGCGATTGTCAGCGTATCTCGGCCGAGACTCGCCAATGCAAGTCTATGGGTGCGCGAAAAAATCGGATTACACACGGAGCATGCGTGTGCATTGCGAGAAATACGCAGCGGTGTTCTATAGAAAAGCCGGTAATTCAATTGCCGGCTTCTCATTTCTCCTTCACAAACCCGACAGGATATGAGACATGGTTTACATACAGTAAACCATCTCATATCCCCTTTTTTTTGCATATTCCACACTACTAATGTTAGTAGTGTGTATGTGCAAAATTTGGCCGCTGTAGCTGCTCAAATAAAGGGTTAAATGGTGGAAAAAATTGGCGTGGGCTCCCGCGCAATTTTCTCCGCCAGAGTAGTAAAGCCAGTGACTGAGGGCAGATATTAATAGCCAGGAGAGGGTCCATGGTTATTGGCCCCCCCGTGGCTACAAACATCTGCCCCCAGCCACCCCAGAAAAGGCACATCTGGAAGATGCGCCTATTCTGGCACTTGGCCACTCTCTTCCCACTCCCTGTAGCGGTGGGATATGGGGTAATGAAGGGTTAATGCCACCTTGCTATTGTAAGGTGACATTAAGCCAGATTAATAATGTAGAGGTGTCAATTCTGACACCTATCCATTATTAATCCAATTGTCTGAAAGGGTTAAAAAAGACACACACATTATTAAAAATGATTTTAATGAAATAATTATTTTACAGCCATGAGCTGCGCTAATGCACTCGCTCGTGGTTGTAATCCCCGGGTAATGAAAGGAAATCTGAGTGATCTGTACTTACATTGAGTTGCGGTGATGCGCCCTCTGGTGGATGTTCTCATGAACTGGAGCCTTGGAAAAGTTCCCACGCTCGAGTTCATATGAGTTCATCCACCAGAGGGCGCCTCACCGCAACTCAATGTAAGTACAGATCACTCAGATTTCCTTTCATTACCCGGGGATTACAACCACGAGCGAGTGCATTAGCGCAGCTCATGGCTGTAAAATAATTAACCCCTTCAGATGGATTACTTCGTGGGACGTGACAGTTCATCTGAAGGTATGTATCTTGTGAGT
Organism: Ranitomeya variabilis; assembly: GCF_051348905.1. NCBI lineage: Eukaryota > Metazoa > Chordata > Amphibia > Anura > Dendrobatidae > Ranitomeya > Ranitomeya variabilis. The sequence continues at coordinate 474,097,857 of NC_135235.1, read as the reverse complement.
TTATTATTTTGCCAAGCGTGGGTGTTCTGATGGATTGAGAGAACAATAAAATACTAAAACAACCTGTGTGTTTATTTCATTAAAATCATTTTTAATAATGTATGTGTGTCTTTTTTAACCCTTTCAGACAATTGGATTAATAATGGATAGGTGTCAGAATTGACGCCTCTCCATTATTAATCTGGCTTAATGTCACCTTACAATAGCAAGGTGGCATTAACCCTTCATTACCCCATATCCCACCGCTACAGGGAGTGGGAAGAGAGTGGCCAAGTGCCAGAATAGGCGCATCTTCCAGATGTGCCTTTTCTGGGGTGGCTGGGGGCAGATGTTTTTAGCCATGGGGGGGCCAATAACCATGGACCCTCTCCTGGCTATTAATATCTGCCCTCAGTCACTGGCTTTACTACTCTGGCGGAGAAAATTGCGCGGGAGCCCACACCAATTTTTTCCGCCATTTAACCCTTTATTTGAGCAGCTACAGCGGCCAAATTTTGCACATACACACTACTAACATTAGTAGTGTGGAATATGCCAAAAAAAGGGGGATATGAGATGGTTTACTGTATGTAAACCATGTCTCATATCCTGTCGGGTTTAGGCAGGAGAAATGAGAAGCCGGCAATTGAATTACCGGCTTTTCACAGATATCGCGCTGAATGAAATATAAATACAGAATATATATATATGTGTCTCAATGACATTATATATATATATATATATATATATATATATATATACTGTATATATGTTTTCCCGAACATTTGAGCACATAAATCCATTAGATGTCGGTTTTGCAAGCCTGCGAGAAAATATCGCAGTACGGATGCCATACGGATTACATACGGAGGATGCCATGCGCAAAATACGCTGACACACCCTGCCTACGGATGACATACGGATCACTATTTTGGGGACTTTTCTACGTATTACGGCCGTGAAAAACGGACCGTTTTATTCTACGTTAAGTGTGTCCCCGGCCTAATGTAGCCACTAGGGAGGGGGCATTACTATTTTATTTGAGTACTAACACAGACGTTATTACTGAATGGGGGCACAAAGAGGAATTGTAGTGTTGCACTGGGGCCACAAAAGGTGACAGGTGTTAATAGTGTAAGGGTGCCACAGAGAGGGGGCATTCTACTGTGAGGGTTCACAAAGAGAGACATCGTTATAATAATGTGTGTTACTTTCTGCAGAGACAAGTCCTAACTGGAAGAAGTATGTATCAAAAGACTTGGCACTCAACTTGATATGATCGATAACAAAATTTAATGTTGAATATACAATAGATCAATGGCCAAACTTATATGTGCTAAAAAACAGGGAAATGTGAAATATGTGAAATATGAATAGCATACTGGCTTATGAACTTTATGAACAAACACATGAGATTTTTAGCACAAGATTTGCAAACGTTGTGAGCCCATTCACCAAAACGTCAAGGTAATCTCAGATCGAATGGGTAACTACACTGACTGTCTGGTGTGAACACTTACCTATGGTATCTGAGCTGAATGTCTAATGTGAACACTTGCTTATGGCTAATGACAGGGTAAAGCCTACTTATATAGGACGCTCAGAACCAATTGTGTTGAGATGTAATTAAAACATGGAGAAGGGCAGGGCGTTCAAGTCAGAAAATAATATATAGTAAATAGATCAACTGACCGAACAATATATATATATATATATATATATATATATATATATAAATAGTTTGTAGCCAAAAAAAGTCAAATATACAATAGATCAATGGCCAAACTTATATGTGCTAAAAAACAGGGAAATGTGAAATATGTGAAATATGAATAGCATACTGGCTTATGAACTTTATGAACAAACACAACGTTTGCAAATCTTGTGCTAAAAATCTCATGTGTTTGTTCATAAAGTTCATAAGCCAGTATGCTATTCATATTTCACATATTTCACATTTCCCTGTTTTTTAGCACATATAAGTTTGGCCATTGATCTATTGTATATTTGACTTTTTTTGGCTACAAACTATTTATATATATATATATATATATATATATATATATATATATATATATATATATATATATATATATATATATTGTTCGGTCAGTTGATCTATTTACTATATATTATTTTCTGACTTGAACGCCCTGCCCTTCTCCATGTTTTAATTACATCTCAACACAATTGGTTCTGAGCGTCCTATATAAGTAGGCTTTACCCTGTCATTAGCCATAAGTAAGTGTTCACATTAGGCATTCAGCTCAGATACCATAGGTAAGTGTTCACACCAGACTGTCAGTGTAGTTACCCATTCGATCTGAGATTACCTTGACGTTTTGGTGAATGGGCTCACAACGTTTGCAAATCTTGTGCTAAAAATCTCATGTGTTTGTTCATAAAGTTCATAAGCCAGTATGCTATTCATATTTCACATATTTCACATTTCCCTGTTTTTTAGCACATATAAGTTTGGCCATTGATCTATTGTATGTTTGACTTTTTTTGGCTACAAACTATTTATATATATATATATATTATTCGGTCAGTTGATCTATTTACTAAAATTTAATGTTGTTCACGGTGTAGTAAACAGAAAACGTTTCGGTCAAAATTAGACCTTCATCAGTTACCATTCACTTTACTTCAAAAATGTCCAAACGACAAAAGTGCTAACTCAGTAGCCAACTAGATCAAAATGTGTGCCGATGGGTAATGTCCCTGTAATTGGGGGTGGTAGGGCCTGCATCAAAGCGGCGGATCTCAGATGTGGTGCACAGCGCGTGGTGCCAGGCACGGTATCCACCTCTAGTCCTGATCCAGGCATGGTTTGGCGGTATTTTTGGTCTTTGTATGTGATATCTTATATATAATAACACCAAAAGAGAACGACTGAAGGATCAGTCAATAGAATATGTAAAATATCAAATTTTATTAAACAATTATAACATACTATTAGCACCAAAGTAACATACACTAGGACTAAAAATGTACAAGGGATAGCAAACTTGACACTAAACACAACAATACCACCACAATACATATCAATGAGATAGCAATATTATATACGGTAAATGAAGTAACACTAGATGTGTATATGGAATCACCCTTTATAATGAACAATATCACGGAGTGACATAAAGTGGCTATAGTGCATTGAAGGACTTAATATATTGTGTTTAAATGTTACTTCATTTATATATTACTGCGATCTCATTTTTAGTCCTAGTGTATGCTACTTTGGTGCTAATCATATGTTATAATTGTTTAATAAAATTTGATATTTTACATATTACTTCTATTGACTGATCCTTCAGTTGTTCTTTTTTGGTGTTAATAGGTTGGATTTTGAACGGTTCAATATTTATTTACTGTGAGGAACTTTTTCTGCTTCATATCTTATGTATAATGGTGGATGCGTTCTTCTGTTCCAAGCCAGAATGGGCGGCGCCTGCGCAGTGTGGAACCGTAGTCACCGCGGGCACATACCGCACTATGACACCATTTTATTGAAGACTCTGTGTATGCAAATTTGCAAAGTGTCTTCAACAAAATGGCGCCAGATATCTTGAAATGCGCACTCGTTGACTCTGACGCCATTTTATTGTTGACGCTGTAGTACATTACTTCAATAAAATGTCAGTGCATGCGTATATGTCGATCTCTGGTGCCATTTTATTGAAAACAATGTACATGTGAATTCGCAGACACTTTGTCTTCACAAAAATGGCGCTAGCTAGCATGTTATGCGCACCCGCTGACTCCGGCACCATTTTATTGAAGTTCTAAAACATCAACATAGCAGTACACATGTGCCGACAATCACCATTATGCCTATGCCCGCTGCGTGCACACTGCTATGTTAATGTTGTAGTACATTACCTCAATAAAATGGTGCCAGAGATTGCGGTACGAGCGCGTGCTGACTCCGGTGCAATTTTATTGAAGTAATGCGGCGCGCCCCCACACCGCCGCAGGGCCGAGGGGTACCCGGAGCCGGGCCTCTAGTTCTCAGTCTCGGGGTTGTCACGGTGGCTAGACCCGGTCCGTGGCCCTGTCCGTCAGTGGGGGACGTCCGGTGAAATAAGTGGTGCTAATGGTGGTGTAGCGGTGCGGTTGTGGGGTGTAAGTCGCGGTAAATAACGAGGACACCAGGTTGCAGTCTCTTTACCTCTTTACTGGAGATCTCTGAGTCCTCAGTCCAGAACACGGTTCACCAGGCTACGCAAGTCCGGCCGGTCCAATGGCACCTCCAGAGTTCTCCTCTCAGGTGGAAATCTGTGCCTTCCTTCTAGCGCTATGTGTTGTAGTCCTTCCCTGCTGTGCTCACGGAAAGTAACCCCACAACGGTTGTGTCTGTTTCTTAAGTTCCCTCACAACTCGATTTGATGTTCCTCTGTAATCCACCCCTTCCCTGTATTCAGGTTGGAATGGCACCCGTTTGTCAGGTAGGCCTGGAGTTCTTCCGGGACCCTAGAGTCGCCCCTCTCCCGCAATTGCCCCCCAAGACTTCATAGGTGATATGTGGTAGACAGCCTGCCTGAGACCGACTGTCCTGCCGCTGTTTGGAGTATGGCTTGAAGCTGTATTCTAATCCACTCCCTCGGCGTTCCGGCCACCGGTATTGCGCCTCAGCAGGGTGCTGCCTCTTTCAACAAAACCCCTGCTGGTATTCTCCTTCTGCTTGATCTCGTTTCTCACTCAGCACAATCTATCTCGCTTCTAGTCCTTTCTTGAGTCCCGCCGCTTCCAGGAGCCTGCGCGGACCCGTTACGTTCTTTCAATGCCAAGCCTCTGCCAGGATCCCACCCCTGGCAGAGACCCTACAGTCTCTCCCTTCACAACACCCCCTGCCACAGGGTGTTGCTCCGTTCAATCCCGTCAGCGTTCTCTTCTAACTTCCTGCCTGACCCCCAGTTTACCCACTATGGTGGGGAGTAGCCTAATGAATAGCACCCTTACCTCCCCCCGGAGGCCCAGCTGTGAAACATATTGGTGTCTGTGATACCTGATTGGAGGAACTCCTTCAGTGCCATCGAACGTACCATGGCTCCCCTTAGCGGCGAAGCCACAGCACTGCAACGACCAGGACTCTGGGGCGCTGCACTCCCCCCTGGTTAAACACAGTACTCCGGGACTGGGAAGAAAAACAACAATACAGATTAGCAAAAAGACATACAATTTTGTTGAGTGCAAAACGATAAGTATAGTTGAACAGGCTTCCCTTTATTGGAGGTGAGGACACTTTTAACGTTACAAACATGGTCAACATTATAAATTACAGGCTATGCATAACTCCTGTTACCCAACCGGGTATTCTACTTAGTGCAAATTCTGGAACAATAAATTAACATTGCCTTTAAGAAACATACACTCTTAGTTTACCAAAGGCCTTCCTATAATCACATTACAGGGTAAGGTAACTTCACATTCTCCTACTTTGAACCTGCAGGACCGCCTGTCCCTATGGCACCAGACCTACTGCCTCTCCTTTCTTTTACAGGACCGCCCCGTTCAGCCAGGGCCTACTGCCTTTCGCTACTATACATAGTATAGACATAACATTCCTTTCGTTTAAAGAACTCTGAGCCCACTCTACTCGGCTCCTTTAAGGACTCACTCTCTAACCCCTACGGGTTCGCCTTCTGTCCTTAGTAACAAAGTAACTTTCTATGGGGACGCAGGGTTGACCTTCTATCCTCACCTTCATCATTACTTCCTTACTTTCAGCTATGCAGATCTCTATCTCTACCCCTACGGGCTCTCTGCATCTTTTCTTTCTGCACAACATTATTTAGATTTCACATTTCAACAAATTCAACACATATAACTTAGCATGTAAAACAGTTACATTTCTTTTTCAAGCTTCATTATCACATTACTGTTCTGCAACAGTATCTTTCTCAAGTTCAATTTTACACATCCCCTTTAAGAGGGGACCAAGTCTTTCTGAGGTAGCTCGTCTTCTCAGCCTACCAGCCCACGCAAAGGTTCCGGTATGGTATCTTCGCAAAGTGTCTTTAACTAGAACCGGTAGGAAAGGTATCTTCACAAAGTGTCTTTGGCTCAAACCAATAGGGCAAATATCTTCGCAAAGTGTCTTTGGCTAAAACCAGTAGGGAGCACCTTTAAGAAGGTGCAAACTATTTACAAAAGAAAGTTCGAATCATGCACAGTCCATGATTTCTGCAGTTTGTGTAACTTGGTGCAAAACTTCAAGAAAAAGAAAAACAAACAAAGGGGATCCCGGGTCAACAAAGGGATCCATTAACCCTGGACAGGTTTAGCAGCAACTTAAAAGAACAAACAGTAACTATTTACATTTTCATGGTATCGAGGTTTATTCTTCTTCTGGTGGCTTGGGTTCCTGAACCCCGGCCACTGTAGCACGGACACCAGCGGCAAGCTCCGCAGGGACCACCTGGTCGCCTGCTGTCTGAATTTGAAGCCTAACTCTGTCGGCAAGTTCAGGAGCTGCTACAAAGCGTACAGTAGAAACAGTAACAAGGTCTGGCAGCCCTGGATTGACCACAGTTGGGGCCACAGGTGCCATTCTCTCAGACTCGTATCGCTGAACTTTCCGGGCACGCCATCCTTGTGTGTTCCAGTGACGGGTATACGTCACCTGATCCCCCTCCCGGAGTGGTTCACCTTCTCGATCACAGCAGGGAGTCTCCACATCGTAGCCGGCAACGAAGATGCCAGTAGGTAGACCCGACTCCCAAATGGAACCCCACCCCTTCTTTGGGTGGAATGCCGCCACCGTCCCTCGCCTGACAGCATCCGTCCCATCATAGATCATTTTTTTGCCCTGCAGTTCCCGTTTTTCAACTTCAGTGCGCTGCCCCCAATGCTGGAGCACGCATTGTTTGTATTGGTCCCAGGTAAGTATCGCAATAGTGAGACCTTCCATTGGAATCCCATCCTGCTCGACCCAAGGAACATCCCATCGGAACATCACCCCTCCTGGGTCCATTTCTATGGGCTCTCCCCACCTGGTTGGCAATGGTGGTAACAACTTCCCCAACGCGCCGGGGGTGAGAACCGCCCGGTCGATTGTAAACGCGGGGTTACTGTTGTGGGGAGGATCGGTCGGGAGAGCAGAACCGTCCAGGGGAGTAGGGGCGCCGCCCATACCTGCGCCTGATGTGGTTCCACCGGCGTCGCTCTGGTCCGTTAACGAGGACGCTGGAGTCTGCTGCAGCCCGGACCGGGGCTCCTCCAATGGGATGCTCGGACTCCGCTCCGCTTGCTGTGGTTCCTCCTCCTCTAACTCCGAGGTCGGGATTGGTGGACGTAGCTTCGCTGTCGGATCCGCAGGCTTCCGGTCCATCTCCGGTGAAGAAAGGCAGGCCTGACCCGCTTCTTCCTCGCTCAGGCACTCGCCGTTCATCATCGCCACCCGATAGTCGCTGGCAGTGCATGCACCTAACTCCGCCATTTCTCTGAGGTCGGGCTTCTTCGTCACCAGCCTCTCGCCGTTGCATATCAAGGGGTGTTTCTCTTCTGCTTTGGGGCAGGTCATTCCTCTGCAGCCAGAAGTGCAGGGGGCGGTAGCCATTTCTCGCGCCACACTGGGAGTCTCCGCCCATAACACGCCCTCCTTCCCCTTGGGTGTAGCAATGGCGGCTCCTTTTGGCGGGAACTTTTGGCGGCTAATGGCGCAGCACAGTCTTACAATAAAGTACAGTCCAAGCACAACAAATCACAGTCTCTAGGCACACATGACCTGATTCTTCAGGCTTAAGTAGATCCTGTTCGTGACGCCAAGTCTCCGGCGCGCCCCCACACCGCCGCAGGGCCGAGGGGTACCCGGAGCCGGGCCTCTAGTTCTCAGTCTCGGGGTTGTCACGGTGGCTAGACCCGGTCCGTGGCCCTGTCCATCAGTGGGGGACGTCCGGTGAAATAAGTGGTGCTAATGGTGGTGTAGCGGTGCGGTTGTGGGGTGTAAGTCGCGGTAAATAACGAGGACACCAGGTTGCAGTCTCTTTACCTCTTTACTGGAGATCTCTGAGTCCTCAGTCCAGAACACGGTTCACCAGGCTACGCAAGTCCGGCCGGTCCAATGGCACCTCCAGAGTTCTCCTCTCAGGTGGAAATCTGTGCCTTCCTTCTAGCGCTATGTGTTGTAGTCCTTCCCTGCTGTGCTCACGGAAAGTAACCCCACAACGGTTGTGTCTGTTTCTTAAGTTCCCTCACAACTCGATTTGATGTTCCTCTGTAATCCACCCCTTCCCTGTATTCAGGTTGGAATGGCACCCGTTTGTCAGGTAGGCCTGGAGTTCTTCCGGGACCCTAGAGTCGCCCCTCTCCCGCAATTGCCCCCCAAGACTTCATAGGTGATATGTGGTAGACAGCCTGCCTGAGACCGACTGTCCTGCCGCTGTTTGGAGTATGGCTTGAAGCTGTATTCTAATCCACTCCCTCGGCGTTCCGGCCACCGGTATTGCGCCTCAGCAGGGTGCTGCCTCTTTCAACAAAACCCCTGCTGGTATTCTCCTTCTGCTTGATCTCGTTTCTCACTCAGCACAATCTATCTCGCTTCTAGTCCTTTCTTGAGTCCCGCCGCTTCCAGGAGCCTGCGCGGACCCGTTACGTTCTTTCAATGCCAAGCCTCTGCCAGGATCCCACCCCTGGCAGAGACCCTACAGTCTCTCCCTTCACAACACCCCCTGCCACAGGGTGTTGCTCCGTTCAATCCCGTCAGCGTTCTCTTCTAACTTCCTGCCTGACCCCCAGTTTACCCACTATGGTGGGGAGTGGCCTAATGAATAGCACCCTTAGCTCCCCCCGGAGGCCCAGCTGTGAAACATATTGGTGTCTGTGATACCTGATTGGAGGAACTCCTTCAGTGCCATCGAACGTACCATGGCTCCCCTTAGCGGCGAAGCCACAGCACTGCAACGACCAGGACTCTGGGGCGCTGCAGTAATATACTACAATGTTAATATAGCAGTGCGCACGCACCGGGCATTAGAGCGATATGCGCACACGCTGACTTTTATTGAACTATAGCATCTGACCTAGAAAGTCCGGGTATTGTGAAAAAAAAATAAGAGAGGAAAGCAGCCAGAGGAGAAAGACTCCCCCACCAACAACCTAACATAAATAAATACCACTGACTTAAAAAAAAAAAAAAAAGTGGTTTACACAAAACTTATTGTAGTGCTCATGTGCTGGGTATAGTGGGTATAGGCGAGGTATGCGTACGCGCTGACTCCGGCACCATTTTGTAGAACTATGACACTTGACCTAGAAAGTCCGGGTGCGATGAAAAAATAAAAGGTAGGAAAGCAGCCAGGGGTGAAGACATTCGTAAGACCCCCACCTACAAACTTCCACACCAACAACCCAACATAAATCAATACCACTGATTTTTAAAAAAGTGGTTTACACAGAATTTGTTTTATTGAAGTGTTGAACTAAAAAACTAGCAAACAACTGCGCACACCCACACTCCGGCACCATTTTAATTTTAATACACCGTGAGCAGTACACTGCGCAAATGCTGCCCAAAAGGCTACTGGAAAAAGGGAGAAGTTTACTTCAACAGTAATACATAAGGAAAAATAGAATTAAAAATTAAGGGAAGGAAAAAAGCCAGGAGATAAATACATAGACAACATCCAACCTAGAAAGTCCCAGGCATGGTGCAAAAAAAAAAAGGAGGAAAGCAGCCAGGGGAGGAAGATATACATAAGACCCCACTCACTAAGGCCGGCGTCACACTAGAGAGTTTTACGGACGTATGAGATTCACAAAAGCTACGCATTGCACACGGACCAATGATTCTCTATGGGGCAGCTTCTATCTGGCACATAATTCTCAGCTGTATTTTACAGCCGTACAAAATCGCAGCATGCTGCATTTGTCAGCGTATTGCGCAAAAAATCCGCCAATGAAAGTCAATGGGGCGAGAAAAATACGGATCACACACAGGCCATCAGTGTGACTTGCGAGAAATACACACCGGTGTTCTATAGAAAAGCCGGTAATTCAGTGCGGTGTACAGTAAAATCACACTGACAGAATAGAATAGAATAGAATAGAATAGAATAGAATAGAATAGGTAGAATAAATGTCTACACATAGAATAGGTATATATATGTATATATATATATATATATATATATATATATATATATATATATAAGTCAGTGAGACACCTATATATATATTTATATTTCATACAGCGCTAGATAGCAGAAAAGCCGGTAATTCAATTGCCGGCTTTTGCTCTCTCCTTCCCAAACCCGACAGGATATGAGACATGGTTTACATACAATAAGCCATCTCATATCCCTTATTCTTTTACATATTCCTCATTATGTGTATGTGTGTAAAATTTGGGGGCTCTAGCTGTTAAAATAAAGGGTTAAATCACGGAAAAAATTGGCGTGGGCTCCCGCGCAATTTTCTCCGCCAGAGTGGGAAAGCCAGTGACTGAGGGCAGATATTAATAGCCTAGAGAGGGACCATGGTTATTGCCCCCCCCCCACCCGGCTAAAAACATCTGCCCCCAGCAACCCCAGAAAAGGCACATCTGGAAGATGCACCTATTCTGGCACTTGGCCACTCTCTTCCCACTCCCGAGTAGCCTTGGGATATGGGGTAATAAAGGGTTAATGCCACCTTGCTATTGTAAGGTGACATTAAGCCAGGTTAATAATGGAGAGGTGTCAATAAGACACCTATCCATTATTAATCCAATAGTAGTAAATGGTTAATAAAACACACACATTAGGAAAAAAGTAGTTTAATGAAATAAAGACACAGGGTGTTGTAATAGTTTATTATACTCTCAATCCAAATGACGACCCTCGTTCTGTAAAAAATGAAAAATAAAAAAACAACAATATCCCATACCTTTCCGCCATTACAGTCATGTCCCATGCTGTAAATCCATCTGAAGGGGTTAAAGCATTTTACAAGCAGGAGCCTGCTAATGCAGCCGCCCCTGCCTGTAAAAACTGGGGAATGAATGGGAAGAAGGGGAACGTAGCTACCTAGACTTGCGGTGCTGCGCCCCCTGCTGGTATAAACTCATATGAACTCTAACGTGGGAATTTTTCTGAATATTTTCTCACGCTCGAGTTCATCTGAGGTTATGCCAGCAGGGGGCGCAGCACCGCAAGTCTAGGTAGCTACGTTCCCCTGCTTTTCTTTCATGCCCCAGTTTTTAAAGGCAGGGGCGGCTGCATTAGCAGGTTCCTGCTTGTAAAATGCTTTAACCCCTTCAGATGGATTTACAGCATGGGACATGACTGTAACGGCAGAAAGGTATGGGATATTGTTGTTTTTTTATTTTTCATTTTTTACAGAACGAGGGTCGTCATTTGGATTGAGAGCCCACGCCAATTTTTTCCGTGATTTAACCCTTTATTTTAACATCTAGAGCCCCCATATTTTACACACATACACTTGTAACATTATTAATGAGGAATATGTAAAAAATAAGGGATATGAAATGGTTTACTGTATGTAAACCATGTCTCATATCCTGTCGGGTTTGAATTACCGGCTTTTAAGCTATCTAGCGCTGTATTAAATATATATATATATATATATATATATATATACTGTATATATATGTGTCTCACTGACATACACTCACCGGCCACTTTATTAGGTACACCATGCTAGTAACGGGTTGAACCCCCTTTTGCCTTCAGAACTGCCTCAATTCTTCGTGGCATAGATTCAACAAGGTGCTGGAAGCATTCCTCAGAGATTTTGGTCCATATTGACATGATGGCATCACACAGTTGCCGCAGATTTGTCGGCTGCACATCCCAAAGATGCTCCATACAAGGCAGGATGGATCCATGCTTTCATGTTGTTTACGCCAAATTCTGACCCTACCATCCGAATGTCGCAGCAGAATTCGAGACTCATCAGACCAAGCAATGTTTTTCCAATCTTCTACTGTCCAATTTCGATGAGCTTGTACAAATTGTAGCCTCAGTTTCCTGTTCTTAGCTGAAAGGAGTGGTACCCGGTGTGGTCTTCTGCTGCTGTAGCCCATCTGCCTCAAAGTTCGATGCACTGTGCGTTCAGAGATGCTCTTAGGCCTACCTTGGTTGTAACGGGTGGCGATTTGAGTCACTGTTGCCTTTCTATCAGCTCGAACCAGTCTGCCCATTCTCCTCTGACCTCTGGCATCAACAAGGCATTTCCGCCCACAGAACTGCCGCTCACTGGATTTTTTTTCTTTTTCGGACCATTCTCTGTAAACCCTAGAGATGGTTGTGCGTGAAAATCCCAGTAGATCAGCAGTTTCTGAAATACTCAGACCAGCCCTTCTGGCACCAACAACCATGCCACGTTCAAAGGCACTCAAATCACCTTTCTTCCCCATACTGATGCTCGGTTTGAACTGCAGGAGATTGTCTTGACCATGTCTACATGCCTAAATGCACTGAGTTGCCGCCATGTGATTGGCTGATTAGAAATTAAGTGTTAACAAGAAGTTGGACAGGTGTACCTAATAAAGTGGCCAGTGAGTGTGTATATATATATATATATATATATATATATATATATATATATATATATATATATATATATATATATATATACATATACATAGAGAGAGAGAGAGACTGTATATATGTTTTCATGAATATTTGAGCCCATGGATCCATTCTATGTCCGTTTTGCAAGCCGGTGAGAAAATTTCGCTGTACGGATGCCATACGGATTAAATACGGAGGTTTACATGCGCAAAATACGCTGCCACACCCTGCCTACGGATTACATACGAATCACTGTTTTGGGAACATTTCTGCATATTGCGCCTGTATAATACGGACTGTATTTCCCTACGCCTAGTGTGACGCCGGCCTAACTCCTGCACCAACAACCCAACATAAATAAATACCACTGACTGAAAAAAAAAGTGGTTTCATGGAACTTATTGCAAAGCACACGCGCCGGGCATAGGCGCAATATGCGCATGCGTTGACTGCGGCACCACTTTATTGAAAAATTCTACTACGTCAACACAGCAGTGTGCATGGGAGGGCCAGCACCATTAACCCTACGGCCAGCGCATGCACACTGCTATTTTGACCTTGTAGTACATTACTTCAATAAAATGGCACCAGAGTCCGCACAAGCACAAACCGCGATCGCCAGCACAATTTTATTGAAGGCTCTGTATAAATGTACCAATAAAAATGCTCACCACTGATGTAGGTAAAGTGGATTTTGTTCATTAACAGTATCGTGGTTATATTCAGACACTCTGTGATAATACATGGTCATTATGTGCTGGTATATATCCTCTTTATGTAGTTTACTATTGATATATTAGTTTTGGTATAGCGGACTTGTTCAGTACCAATGTGGTGATATTTGGTAACCGGTATGACTACTATTTTACCGTACTTAGAAAATTAACTTTTTGCCGTATTTTCTATGGAATTTATGTAATTTATCTTTTTTTTAATGGGAGATGGGAGGAAAGCGAACATATGTGTTTGTATAGGAATTAGAGTTTTACAGAAGCCCATACATCTGACCAACATACTGATGGGGGCCCATGTCCAACTTTTATATCATAGAATTTTAGTTATACCAAGGTCAGGGTAATAATACACAGGTTATGGAGCACTAAATACTATCCTCACCCCTGGCGCTGAAATTAGTGGCTAAGGCTACTTTCACACTAGCATTTTTTTGCATACGTCGCAATGCGTCGTTTTGGCGAAAAAACGCATCCTGCAAAGTCGTCTGCAGGATGCGTTTTTTCCCCATTGACTAACATTAGCGATGCGTGCGACGGTTGCGTCGTGTTGTGGCGGACCGCCGGCAGCAAAAAACGTTACATGTAAGGTTTTTTTGTGCCGACGGTCCGCCATTTCCGACCGCGCATGCGCGGCCGGAACGCTGCCCCCACCTCCCCGCACCTCACAATGGGGCAGCGGATGCGTGGAAAAACAGAATCCGCTGCCCCCGGTGTGCGGCGCTTGCACAGTATGCGTCGGTACGTCGGGCCGACGCAGCGCGACGGCCCCGTACCGACGCTAGTGTGAAAGTAGCCTTAAAGACGACTATCCAGAGACCCCTGAATGGCATTTACAGTAGGAAGAGTGGCTCTAGAACACAGACTGCTGTAGTAAGAAGTGATGTGAATATTATACACATATGTACACTATTCTATTACTTATATAGAACTATAGTATTCTATACACTTATATCAATCCTTGTCCCTACTGGAGCTCTGGAGGAATCAACGTGCCTCGAATATGGAGAATAGTCCTTGTGTCAGATTCCTAGTTAGAAAATGAAAGCTTAAAGAGGTTGTCCACTACTTTTTAACTGTTGACCTATTCATAAGATAGGTCATCAATGTCTGATCGGTCAAGGTCAGCTGTTGGTGTTGGTGGCTGCCGCCGGCCAGAGGTCCTCACTTGCGGAGTTGTCCGTCTTCTGGTAGTGACCGAGGTTTGGTATTACACATCCACCTCCTATTCAAATCAAAATGAGGTGGATGTGTAATACCCTCCGGTGGCCACTATCAGAGGAAGGAGCAGCTCCGTAAGACAGTACCACCGGCCGGCGCCTCCACTGGCACCAATAACAACTGATTGGTGGGAGTGTTAGACCCCAACTGATCAGACATTGATTAATCAATGAAAATGAAGTGGACAAACTTTTTAATACTGATTGGTTGCTTTGTCAACAAAACCAGTTTTACTCTGAGCTGGACTCAATCCATGATGCAGTTTCTTTGCTTTCATGATTAAACAAAGAACAGAAATAAAATACTACAGCAGCACAAACCAAAACAAAAGCTCTGCACCTGGAACATAACAACTGTTATGAGAAAAAAAGGCTACATTTCTCGCACCAACCAACCTGATCACTGCTTCCACTGCCAATAGGCTCCGAATAACTATGTGATTGCTTGCTATAGTCATCGAGTTTTCAAAGTTTTTTGCCTTTCTGTCATACATGTTCTCTTTGGCCATATTCATTCTTCCTATAGCATGTCCAATAATGGCTTACAAATACTGGGTGTATCGTATCATCACACAGGAGTAATTTGAGAGGCATCTCCAGCTTCCAGCATCTTTCACAGCAGTATATACCCTCCAGGTGTCTTAGATTCAGTGGTCCCATACTCAAACCGATTTAACCAAGTTTTCAAAGGCTCAGCAGCCAAAAGCGGCAATGATAATGTCTATAATGTCTTTGCTTGGACAGTTGAACACAGCAGAATGTCTGTGCAAAAAAAGCAGCATTTACGCTAACTGTGAACACAGGCTAAATGTCCAAACAAAGTGGTTGTGAGTTCATGAAATCTCCACCCTCGGTGCTTCTAAAGACAATGGTGATTGCTGAGGTTTTTTTGGTGCATTTTTTCTCTATAGGCTTCCTCTGAAAAGAACACAAGAAAAAATAAACGCTATTGAATAAGCACAGAATCAAAGTTCTGCTGTACTATTAAAAAAGCGTTAAAACTCTGCTTCACATCTGCACCAAAATCATATCAAATAAGTGGGAAAATGCATAAAAGAAATGCAGCAAATACGCAATAATCAGAGGAGATTGTTATTGCATTGTGTAATGTTGACACCTGCATAAAACGTGTAGGGAAAAAAAGCAGTATAAAAAAGCACAGCATTCACGCTACATGTGAACACGGGCTCACCACTAAATTTTTATTACCTTTTTTTATGCGTTTAATAGAGAAAAAATATCAATCACGCCATTTTTTATGTCATATACCGATCCCAGTAAATAATTTGATCACTGTGTTGTGCAGATCTTTACGATTACAGGGGCACCAAATATATCTGTGCTATTTGCTGATTTGTGATTTTTTTTTTTTTTTTTTTTAAAAAGCATTAATAAATACATTATTTGGCCGGTTTCACATTTGCAGTTATGTCCGCAGCGTTTCATCCGCAATAATCCGCATGCATTGTGTTTTCCTATATTTAACATTAGGAACACAAGTGTCTGCATTTGATTGCGTTTTGCCTCGTTTGACGACGCATGCGTCGTTTCGTCGTCTTCGGTTTGGCATGGTAAATGCTACATGTAGAAATTTTAGAGGCGTCAATTTGCCGCCTGGAAACGTATGCGGTTGTTAGCGGTAGAAATGCGCCAAAAAACCGAATTGCTGTGTATATGAACGCATGCGGCCGCAAGCACATGCATTTGCATGCGTTCGTGAACGTATGCGTTGCACCAGAGAAAAACATGTCTAGACACTGATTAGCCACCCCCCACATACAAGGTGATAAAGGGAGGGAGTGGACATTTGCAGGTCACTACGCAGCAGACAGAGAAGCAGAGGAGACAGACCAAAGCAGCTTGGAGGAAACAAGCCTCTGAACAATGTGAGTATATCCTAGCCAATGCCTTTATTTTCTATTTTATGTCTCTACATTTCCTAAATTCTGCCATTTCTTTCTTTCTGCATGCATCAGAATGTCTTCTTCTTCTGATGAGGAGCAACCTCCTGGGCCTTCTTAAGTAGAACATGTCAGCGAAGTGAGTACTCACCTCCTCAGATTGGTAAGTATTCACTGTCACATCTACACGTATGACAATTTTTGTTTTTCATTTTTTTAGAGCACTTCTTCTACTGCGGCAGAGACTGGGCAGGAGCAGCGGGGTCACGGACGAGTGTCAAGGCGGCAGCGTGTAAGTATACCTGGCTGACTGTTTACTGTATCCTCACTTTAGTATTCTTGAATCTTCCTTTCTTTACTTTCCTCTTTCTTTACAATTTTCTTCTGGACTCCTTTTGTATCTTGACTTTCCTTATTCATGCCATTTCTCATCCTCTGTTTTCTTTCTTTTCCTTATGTTAATGTATCCAGCATTAATGTCTTTATTTAATTTTTAGGTTCCAGAATGGGATGAAGACCTCATAGAAAATGACCTCCTCATCTCCCTGGTCCAGGAGCGAGTCCCATTGTGGGACACCCGGGTTCCACAGAACTCGGACAATGTGACGATCTGGCGCCTATGGAATGAGGTGGCCAAAGCGATGTGGGATGGCTGGGACAATGCCCTGACTCGGGTCCGAACTGCATTTGGTAAGTATTGCAATGCAGTGGGAAGCAGCAGAGACCTTGGCCGTGCTCACACAACTGTGTGTGATGAGAGAAAGTCTCTGGAGTTTCTCTCATCACACACAGTTGTGTGAGCATGGCCAAAAGTCCATTGTCTAACCATTATTTTATTTTTTTTCAACAGTGGGCAGAGTCAAAACACATTGGCGTTCGATGAAGGACCGCTTCAACAAGGACCTGCATCAAGAGAGCCGTGTTCCCAGTGGTTCTGGAGCAAAGATCTGAAAGTACAAATACCATCGCATTCTGGCATTTTTAAGACCGGTCCTTGCCCAGAGAACATAAGTATTTCTCCCGTGCATTAGGTTGTGTTGCATTGCCATAATCTGCATGTTTCTATTCCACAGGAGTTGGCGTCTGGTTAATTTTTGGTATTAATTTTTTTTTTCCTTTTTTCACAGCACATGGAGCAGCACTGTTGGCCCAGGTTCTGGAGCGGTCCTTCATCAGACAGCCACGGACCCGTCCCAGCCATCCAGCAGCGCTGAAGCAAGTGGGCCTGCCACACAAACTGGAAGCTGGTCCATCAGGTCTTCCCCTTTCCCAGTCCTCTGCTTCTGCCCCTTTTTTGGGGGGCTCCTTCCGGCAGCGGCAGAGGGCATCGGACAGGTTCCTCATGCCCGAGTTTTTGCACTTGAGCTCGGTTTTTCACGAAGGACTCAAGGCTTTGGGTGACCGAATGGATATTTCCCTTAGCCACATGAATACACGTATCCAGGAGGTCACCAAAAGCCTTGACCAAGTAAAAGCCGACCTCCAGAGGCCAGCACATCATTTTTTTAACCAAATTGAGCAGGGCATGTCGGAACACCTTACTCCTGATCTCCAGCTTAGTGTCATGCAGGCCTGCAACACTGCTTACGTACAGGCTATGCAGCAGAGTCAGTATTTTCAGCAGACTGGAGGCTGAAAGGCTGGAGGCTGGAGGCTGGTGCCTTCACTGTCACGATTAACCTTAATGCCGACCTCTGCTGCATACCACTGCACATCCACTTCTATTCCTAGCACTGCCAGACACTACTACAGCACCACCACCATGCCGAGTGCTGTAGGACAGCCCACCGCCACCACCATGACAACCGCTGCTCCTGCTTGGACCTCCTCCACTGACACCACGATGCAGCAGCAGGACCCTGGCATGGCCTTCAGTACTGCCACCACCACGATGCAGCAGGACCCAGGCATGGCCTTCCGTACTGCCACCACCACGATGCAGCAGGACCCAGGCATGGCCTTCCGTACCTCCACCACCACGATGCAGCAGGACCCAGGCATGGCCTTCTGCTCTACAAGCGCTATGGACTCTGGCATGGCTGCACGCTCTACGAGCACTATGGACTCTGGCATGGCTGCACGCTCTACGAGCACTATGGACTCTGGCACAGTGCAGCCGGACCCTGACAGGTCATCAACCACGATCATGCCACGAAATGTGAGCCTACCGAGGCTTCCCAGAACCCGGCGATCCCAGAAAGGGAAAGAAAATAAAAAACAGCGGACTCTTAGTATTCCTCCCCCATCACCTCCCAGTGTGTCTGTAATGTCAGGTTTGTCTCACCCTTCCAGTGCGTCTCAGGTCTCTCATGTGTCAAGCCCTATCCCTGAACTACCAGACCCCACAAGTTTCATTGCCCCTTCTCCTGCCACCTCTGCGTCGTCCACAGTTAGCCAGGCCTCACAGCTTCACCCCCCCGTTTCCATCACTCTACCCCAAGCAGGCGCAGTTAAATAAAAAGTTTGTGTATAACAAAATAAATAATATTGTTTTTTGCCCCCAATTATGTGTGGTTTACTTGTGTATTTCACCGCCGTCAACACACACCGTGCGCCGAACAGTTAATTTTTTGGCCACACCATAGCTCCAGTAGTTAGCAAGTAAAAGATTGCAGCTTTGTGTGTCTTTAGTATAGAGATATGAGATGGGCCAAAACATTAATAATTGTATTATCTCCATAATCTCTTCCTTCTGCTTAGTCTGTGACTAGTGTTGCAGACTGAAGAGAAAATGGCGGCAATACAATGCAGAACTATACTCAACAGGTCAGGTGTCCAAAAACTCATTAGTTAGGACACCTGACCTTGTGAGTAGAGAACTGCCTTGTATAACCTCCATTTTCTCTTCTGTGTACGTAATCTATTTCACACAAAGTGAAGGGACGATGGCGGTCATACAAGGCATATCTATGCTCACCTGGACATGTGTCAGAAATAGTGAATGCATGAGGCTGTTATATGTGCATCATGAATTCATTATTTCTGACAAAGTAGAAACAGAAGGTGCTCCAGCTCCAATAAAAGAGATTCTTTATTAATGGTTAAAATCCAGTGACATAATAGATCCTTGCTGTAGTACAAATGTGGGGGTACAGAGCCCATGCAACGCGTTTCGATCGCTGCCGATCTTAATCAATTATTTCTGACACCTGACTTGATGAGTATAGATTTGTTTTGTATGACAGCCATTGTCTCTTCAGTCTGTTTCCAATGGATACTGCAGAACAGAATCAGGACGCAATGACGTCAACAACCTTACCACTAACAACATGGCTGCCATCACACTAGCAGTATGTGGTCAGTATTTTATATCAGTATTTGTAAGCCAAAACAAGGATTGGAACAATTAGAGGAAAATTATAATATTAACAAATCTAGCACATCAGCCTTTATCACCCACTCCTGGTTTTGGATTACAAATACTGATATTAAATACAGACCAAATACTGCTAGTGTGAGGACAACCTGGGTTTGTAGAGGAAAGACATGGTCAAGACACCAAAAAATAAAGTTTATTAACGAGAAATATTTGTAACATTTAAGAAAATAACTGGTACAGATAAAATCCCAAAAGGACATTTACACAACATTGTCCTGCCATGACACACGTCCAATATCCGAATCAAAAAAGGCAGCAAATTGGTCCCGCATGTGGCCAACTTCAGCTGTTGACCGCAGTGGGTGATGTTGTTAATCGGGCAATGGGTTTCCAACTGGTTCATCCAGTTCAATGTTGGGCCACTCCTTAGCCATTATGTAATTGTGCAGAACCACACAGGCTTTGACCACCTCGTCCACTGTCTCCATTTTTAGATTAATGGCTGATACCAGAATGCGCCATTTTGAGACAAGAATCCCAAAGGTACACTCTACTGTTCTTTGGGCCCTGGTCAGTCTTTAGTTAAAAATCACAATAATAGTATGCACCTAAGTACATACAGGTACGCGCTTGATAATAGCAAATCAGGTATTATGGATAGAATGGAGTAACAAGTGAGAGATAAATCCTTTTTTAGTCTCTCGGGATTTTCACCCTTGCCTCCCTTCTTAATACCCCTGGTAGATCAGAATAAAAAGCTCACAAATTTTCCTACCTCTGAAGACGGGTATTTGATGAATGTAAACGAAGCAGAGTTGTCACCGTCGATCCAAAGGGGTCCAAATAAAAACAATAAAAAGTCCAAACTGGTGGCTGCTCCGGCCGGTAGCAGCCATCCGACACTAACCTCCGGGTGGGAACGGGATCCTGTGATGCCAGACGCCGCGTGAAGTGAGAGCGGTAAGTCCGGATCGTGCGCAGGACCTGTGTGATGTCACTGGTCACGTGACCATTGCCGAAACCCGAGTGTGAATACGGATTACAGTGAGGGTCAATCAGCCAACGCGTTTCGGAGACAACTGTCTCCTTCCTCAGGGATGACCCCTGCTCCGTATTGATGGTCCTTATATAGTCTCTCTTAATATAGGCCGCTCATTGAAATCCAAAAAGTTCTGTACCGATATTTAGACCTCTGGGTACTATAGTGTCCAAGATGAAGATCCATTTTGTCTCAGCTCTAGACATAGCTTTGATATAATCCCCCCCTCTCCAATGACGTTGCACTGTCGCTATGCCTGACACTTTCATCTGATGTACCGATCCTTTATGACATTCTATAAAGTGTTGGGAGAGAGGATGACCCATAAATTTGTTCTTAATATTTCGGATATGTTCACCAATTCTTGTTTTTAGTGAACGTTTCGTCCTCCCCACATATAATTTCGCACAGGGGCATTCTATGATGTATATTACCCCAGTAGTGGAACATGTCATAAACTCCTTAATTTGAATTTCCCTGTCTCCTTTTTTGATATTTGTGCGTTTTTGTGTGGTGATCTGTTTACACACATTACATTTATGACATGGAAAAAAACCATTTGGTTTAATTTGGAAAAAGAAAGATTGTAAGGAGGAGGATTTTTTTTGAATGGTAGGTGCAATCAGGTTTCCCAGGTTTTGAGATTTTTTATACACAAATCAGGGTTTATCAGTGATCTTATCTCCCAGTATCTTATCGTTTTTCAAGATGTGCCAGTGTTTCCTGACTATCTTGCGTAACATGTTAGAGTTGGTATTATATTTTGTTATAATGGGGATAACCTCTCTATTTTCTGTACTTCTGGGGACCAGGTTCGCGCCCAGTTACACTAACCTCTATGTGGGTAGCTGGGAGGAACAACATATCTACCCTGGAGGTCGCCAGGGTATAAATAAATCCTCCTCCTTACAATCTTTCTTTTTCCAAATTAAACCAAATGTTTTTTTTCCATGTCATAAATGTAATGTGTGTAAACAGATCACCACACAAAAGCGCACAAATATCAAAAAAGGAGACAGGGAAATTCAAATTAAGGAGTTTATGACATGTTCCTCTACTGGGGTAATATACATCATAGAATGCCCCTGTGCGAAATTATATGTGGGGAGGACGAAACGTTCACTAAAAACAAGAATTGGTGAACATATCCGAAATATTAAGAACAAATTTATGGGTCATCCACTCTCCCAACACTTTATAGAATGTCATAAAGGATCGGTACATCAGATGAAAGTGTCAGGCATAGCGACAGTGCAACGTCATTGGAGAGGGGGGGATTATATCAAAGCTATGTCTAGAGCTGAGACAAAATGGATCTTCATCTTGGACACTATAGTACCCAGAGGTCTAAATATCGGTACAGAACTTTTTGGATTTCAATGAGCGGCCTATATTAAGAGAGACTATATAAGGACCATCAATACGGAGCAGGGGTCATCCCTGAGGAAGGAGACAGTTGTCTCCGAAACGCGTTGGCTGATTGACCCTCACTGTAATCCGTGTTGTGAATTAGACTTTTTTGGCTCCCTCTAGTGGTTACTAGTGATATCACTCTGGGATTTCCTTCCCTCTGTTTGCACCCAGCTGGGTCGTTACTTCAGGGGTGTTGCTATATAAACCTCCTGGAACCTTAGTCCAGTGCCTGGCATCGGTGTTATCAGACACATTCTGTTTGCTCCTGTTTGCTGGTCCTGGTTCGTGCTAAATTAAGCTAAGTCTTGCTTCTTTGTTTTTTGGGTTATTTGTTTGCTATCATTTTTGTCCAGCTTGTACTAAATGTGATTCCTGACCTTGCTGGAAGCTCTAGGGGGCTGGTGTTCTCCCCCCGGGCCGTTAGACGGTTCGGGGGTTCTTGAATTTCCAGTGTGGATATTTTTGATAGGATTTTTTGCTGACCATATAAGTTATCTTTCTATATTCTGCTATTAGCTAGTGGGCCTCTCTTTGCTAAATTCCTAGCTCATTCTTATGTTTGTCTTTTCCTCTTACCTCACCGTTATTATTTGTGGGGGGCTTCTATCCAACCTTTTGGGGTATTTCCTCTGGAGGCAAGAAAGGTCTTTCTTTTCCCTTCTAGGGGTAGTTAGCTCTCCGGCTGGCGCGAGACGTCTAGGATCAACGTAGGAACGTTCCCCGGCTGCTGGTATTTGTGGTGCTAGGATTAGTTATATGGTCAGCCCAGTTACCACTGCCCTATGAGCTGGTTTTCTGTATTTACTGACTTAGCATTATTCCTGAGACCCTCTGCCATTGGGGTCATAACAGTATGCCAGGCCAATATTGAATGTTTAAAGCATTGCAGAAGTGGGATAATAAGAAAGGAAATTCTGAGTTGTTTTTTTTTTTCCTTCCTTCTCTTCCTCCCCTTTACCTTTGAGTGGCGTGTGCTTGCTGCAGACATGAATGTGCAGACCTTGATTACAAGTGTTGACCAGCTGGCAGCTCGTGTGCAGGGTATACAAGATTTTGTTACCAGTAGTCCTATGTCTGAACCTAAAATACCTATTCCGGAATTGTTTTCTGGAGATCGATTTAGGTTTAGGAATTTCAAGAATAATTGTAAATTGTTTCTTTCTCTGAGACCCCGTTCATCTGGAGATTCTGCTCAGCAAGTTAAAATTGTTATTTCTTTTTTTGCGGGGCGACCCTCAGGATTGGGCTTTCTCGCTAGCGCCAGGAGATCCGGCATTGGCGAATATTGATGCGTTTTTTCTGGCGCTCGGATTGCTTTACGAGGAACCCAATCTTGAAATTCAGGCAGAAAAAGTCTTGCTGGCTATTTCTCAGGGTCAGGATGAAGCTGAAGTGTATTGCCAAAAATTTCGGAAATGGTCCGTGCTTACTCAGTGGAATGAGTGTGCTCTGGCCGCAAATTTCAGAAATGGCCTTTCTGAAGCCATTAAGAATGTGATGGTGGGTTTCCCCATTCCTACAAGTCTGAATGATTCTATGGCGCTTGCTATTCAAATTGACCGTCATTTACGGGAGCGCAAAACCGCTAATCCTCTGGTGGTGCTGTCTGAACAAACACCTGATTTAATGCAATGTGATAGAATTCAGACTAGAAATGAACGGAAAAATCATAGACGTCAGAATGGGTTGTGTTTTTACTGTGGTAATTCTACACATGTTATATCAGCATGCTCTAAACGCCTAACAAGGGTTGTTAGTCCTGTCGCCATTGGTAATTTGCAACCTAAATTTATTTTGTCTGTGACTTTAATTTGCTCTTTGTCTTCTTACCCTGTTATGGCGTTTGTGGATTCAGGTGCCGCCCTGAGTCTTATGGATCTGTCATTTGCCAAGCGCTGTGGTTTTGTTCTTGAACCGTTAGTAAATCCTATTCCTCTTAGAGGTATTGATGCTACGCCATTGGCGGAAAATAAACCGCAGTTTTGGACGCAGGTGACCATGTGCATGACTCCTGAACATCGGGAGGTGATTCGTTTTCTTGTTCTGCATAAAATGCATGATTTGGTCGTTTTGGGTCTGCCATGGTTACAGACCCACAATCCAGTCCTGGATTGGAAGGCAATGTCTGTGTCAAGTTGGGGCTGTCAGGGAATTCATGCTGATTCCCCGCCGGTGTCTATTGCTTCCTCTACTCCTTCGGAAGTTCCTGAGTATTTGTCTGATTATCAGGATGTATTCAGTGAGTCCAGATCCAGTGCTCTGCCTCCTCATAGGGACTTTGACTGCGCCATAGATTTGATTCCAGGTAGTAAATTTCCTAAGGGAAGATTATTTAATCTGTCAGTACCTGAGCATGCCGCAATGCGTTCATATATCAAGGAGTCTCTGGAGAAGGGGCATATCCGTCCATCCTCTTCCCCTCTTGGTGCGGGATTCTTTTTTGTGGCTAAGAAGGACGGATCTTTGAGACCTTGTATTGACTATCGGCTACTGAATAAAATCACTGTAAAATTTCAGTATCCTTTGCCTCTCTTGTCGGACTTGTTTGCCCGGATTAAGGGTGCCAAGTGGTTCACCAAGATAGATCTTCGTGGTGCATACAACCTTGTGCGCATTAAGCAAGGTGATGAATGGAAGACTGCATTTAATACGCCCGAAGGTCATTTTGAGTACTTGGTGATGCCTTTTGGGCTTTCTAATGCTCCCTCAGTATTTCAGTCCTTTATGCATGATATTTTCCGGAAGTATCTGGATAAATTTATGATTGTTTATCTGGACGATATTCTGGTTTTCTCTGAAGATTGGGACTCACATGTGGAGCAGGTCAGGATGGTGTTTCAGGTTTTGCGTGAGAATGCCTTGTTTGTTAAAGGCTCAAAGTGTCTCTTTGGAGTACAGAAAGTTCCCTTTTTGGGGTTTATTTTTTCCCCTTCTGCTGTGGAGATGGACCCAGTCAAGGTCCGAGCTATTCATGAGTGGACTCAACCCACGTCAGTTAAGAGTCTTCAGAAGTTCTTGGGTTTTGCTAACTTCTACCGTCGTTTTATCGCTAATTTTTCTAGCGTTGTTAAACCTTTGACGGATATGACCAAGAAAGGTTCTGATGTTGCTAACTGGGCTCCTGCAGCCATGGAGGCGTTCCAGGAGTTGAAGCGCCGGTTTACTTCGGCGCCTGTTTTGTGCCAGCCTGATGTCTCACTTCCCTTTCAGGTCGAGGTGGATGCTTCTGAGATTGGGGCAGGGGCCGTTTTGTCACAGAGAGGCCCTGGTTGCTCGGTAATGAGACCATGTGCTTTCTTCTCTAGGAAGTTTTCGCCTGCTGAGCGGAATTATGATGTGGGCAATCGGGAATTACTGGCCATGAAGTGGGCATTTGAGGAGTGGCGTGATTGGCTCGAGGGTGCTAAGCATCGTGTGGTGGTCTTGACTGATCACAAAAATTTGATGTATCTCGAGTCTGCTAAACGCTTGAATCCTAGACAGGCCCGCTGGTCATTGTTTTTCTCCCGTTTTGACTTTGTGGTCTCGTATTTACCAGGTTCAAAGAATGTGAAAGCTGATGCTCTTTCAAGGAGCTTTGTGCCTGACTCTCCTGGAGTCACAGAACCTGTTGGTATTCTTAAAGAAGGAGTTATTTTGTCAGCCATTTCTCCTGATTTGCGACGTGTGTTGCAGAGATTTCAAGCTGGTAGACCTGACTCTTGTCCACCTGACAGACTGTTTGTTCCTGATAAGTGGACCAGCAGAGTCATTTCCGAGGTTCATTCCTCGGTGTTGGCAGGTCATCCGGGAATTTTTGGCACCAGAGATCTGGTGGCTAGGTCATTTTGGTGGCCTTCCTTGTCACGGGATGTACGGTCATTTGTGCAGTCCTGTGGGACTTGTGCTCGAGCTAAGCCTTGCTGTTCCCGTGCCAGCGGGTTGCTCTTGCCCTTGCCTGTCCCGAAGAGGCCTTGGACACATATTTCCATGGATTTCATTTCTGATCTCCCGGTGTCTCGGGGTATGTCTGTCATCTGGGTGGTATGTGATCGCTTTTCAAAAATGGTCCATTTGGTGCCTTTGCCTAAGCTGCCTTCCTCTTCCGATCTGGTTCCTGTGTTCCTTCAGAATGTGGTTCGTTTACACGGCATTCCTGAGAATATTGTGTCTGACAGAGGATCCCAGTTTGTTTCCAGGTTCTGGCGATCCTTTTGTGCTAGGATGGGCATTGATTTATCGTTCTCGTCTGCCTTTCATCCTCAGACTAATGGACAAACTGAGCGAACTAATCAGACTCTGGAAGCTTACTTGAGGTGTTTTGTTTCGGCAGATCAGGATGATTGGGTGACCTTCTTGCCGTTGGCTGAGTTTGCCCTAAATAATCGGGCTAGTTCCGCTACTTTGGTTTCGCCATTTTTCTGCAACTCTGGTTTCCATCCTCGTTTTTCCTCGGGACATGTGGAGCCTTCTGACTGTCCTGGAGTACATTCTGTGGTGGATAGGTTGCAGCAGATCTGGAATCATGTGGTGGACAACTTGAAGTTGTCACAGGAGAAGGCTCAGCGTTTTGCCAACCGCCGCCGCGGTGTGGGTCCCCGACTTCGTGTTGGGGATTTGGTGTGGCTGTCTTCTCGATTTGTTCCTATGAAGGTCTCCTCTCCTAAATTTAAGCCTCGCTTCATCGGTCCTTACAAGATATTGGAAATCCTTAATCCTGTGTCCTTTCGCTTGGATCTTCCGGTTTCGTTTGCCATTCACAACGTGTTCCATAGGTCTTTGTTACGACGCTACGTTGTGCCTGTGGTTCCTTCTGCTGAGCCTCCTGCTCCGGTGTTGGTTGAGGGCGAGTTGGAGTACGTGGTGGAGAAGATCTTGGATTCTCGTCTCTCCAGGCGGAGGCTTCAGTATTTGGTCAAGTGGAAGGGTTATGGTCAGGAGGATAATTCCTGGGTGGTTTGTTGTGAATTCTGTTTTTGGCTCCCTCTGGTGGCTACTAGTGGTACTGGTTGACTTTGGTCTTGTGTTTCCAGTGCACCTGTTTTCATCAGGAAATTGGGAGTTTCCTATTTAGTCTGGCTTCTCAGTCACTCTAGTGCCGGCAATCAATGTTACCAGAGCATCTCTGTTGCTTGCTACCTGCTCCAAGTCTGCAATTCAGCTAAGTTGAAATCTTTGGCTTTTTGTGTTTGTTTTGTCCAGCATGCATTTATATTTCTCGTGCTGCTGGAAGCTCTAGTGATCTGAAATTACTACTCCGGTGTCATGAGTTGATAACGGAGTTAAGGTAGTTTCAGGATGGCTGCTTAGGGTTTTGAGGTAACCGCGAAGTCCTCTTTTGTATTTTCATCTATCTAGTCAGAGGGCCTCACTTTGCTGAATCTATATTCATACTGCGTTTGTGTTTTCCTCTTACCTAACCGTTATTACATGTGGGGGGCTACTATAATTTTTGGGGTTTCCCTGGAGGCAAGCCAGGTCTGTGTATTCCTCTTATAGGGGTAGTTAGCTCTCCAGCTGGCGCGAGGTGTCTAGGGATACAACGTAGGCACACCCCCTGGCTATTTTTATTTGCGTGTTAGGTTCAGCATCGCGGTTACCTGAGATACCATCTTCTTAGAGCTAGTCCGTTTTTTGCCCATGTCCCTGCCATTGGGAATCATGACAGTATTGCCGGCCCTAATGTATTAAAGGTATTGGCTAAAGAAGGTGAGAAAAAAGAAGTTTCTGACATTTTTTTTTTTTTTACTCAGAGGTTCTGTCTAGCCATAATTGCAATCTGCTGTTTTTTTTTTTTCTCTCCTCTTAACCCCTGAATGGCTCAGATCTCTGCTGTTGAGAAATGGATATCCAGAGTTTAGCTTCTAATCTTAATACTCTTGCCTCTAAGGTTCAAAATATCCAAGACTATGTGATACATGCTCCTATGTCTGAACCCAAGATCCCTATACCTGAGTTATTTTCTGGAGATAGATCTCGCTTTTTGAATTTTAAGCACAATTGTAAATTGTATCTTTCTCTGAGATCTCGTTCCGCTGGAGACCCCGCTCAGCAGGTTAAAATTGTTATTGCCTTGTTGCGGGGTGACCCCCAGAATTGGGCATTTGCATTGGCACCAGGGGATCCTGCGCTGCTCAATGTGGATGCGTTTTTTCTGGCACTGGGGTTGCTCTATGAGGAACCTAATTTGGAGATTCAGGCTGAAAAGGCCTTGCTAGCCCTCTCTCAAGGGCATGATGAAGCTGAAGTATATTGTCAAAAATTTCGAAAATGGTCTGTGCTTACTCAGTGGAATGAGTGCGCCCTGGCGGCGAATTTCAGAGAAGGTCTCTCTGACGCCGTTAAAGATGTCATGGTGGGGTTTCCTACGCCCACAGGTCTGAATGAATCCATGACTATGGCTATTCAGATTGATCGGCGTTTGCGGGAGCGCAAACCTGTGCACCATTTGGCGGTGTCTTCTGAGCAGGCACCGGAGATTATGCAATGTGATAGAATTCTGTCCAGAAGTGAACGGCAGAATTATAGGCGTAAAAATGGGTTGTGCTTCTACTGTGGTGATTCTGCTCATGTTATATCAGCATGCTCTAAACGCACAAAAAAGGTTGATAAGTCTTTTGCAATTGGCACCTTACAGTCTAAGTTTATTTTGTCTGTAACTTTGATCTGTTCATTATCAACTATTACTGTGGATGCCTATGTGGATTCTGGCGCTTCCTTGAGTCTTATGGATTGGTCCTTTGCCAGACGTTGTGGGTTTAGCCTAGAGCCTTTGGAAGTTCCTATCCCTCTGAAGGGTATCGACTCCACACCTTTGGCTAGGAATAAACCACAGTTCTGGACACAAGTGACTATGTGTATGACTCCTGACCATCGGGAGGTGATTCGCTTCCTTGTGTTGCATAACTTGCGTGATGTCTTAGTGCTTGGATTGCCATGGTTGCAAACCCATAATCCAGTCCTTGACTGGAAAACAATGTCTGTGTTAAGCTGGGGATGTCAGGGGGCTCATGGGGAAGTACCTTTGGTTTCCATTGCTTCATCTACTCCCTCTGAAATTCCGGCATTTTTGTCTGATTATGGTGATGTTTTTGAGGAGCCTAAACTTAGTTCTCTTCCCCCTCACCGGGATTGCGATTGTGCTATAGACTTGATTCCGGGCAGCAAGTTTCCCAAGGGTCGTTTGTTCAATCTATCTGTGCCTGAGCATGCTGCTATGCGAGAGTATATTAAGGAGTCCTTGGAAAAGGGACATATCCGTCCATCCTCATCCCCTTTAGGAGCAGGTTTTTTTTTCGTGGGTAAAAAAGATGGCTCCCTGAGGCCCTGTATTGATTATCGCCTGTTGAATAAGATTACAGTCAAATACCAGTATCCTTTGCCACTACTGACTGATTTATTTGCTCGTATTAAAGGGGCAAAGTGGTTCTCTAAAGTTGATCTTCGGGGTGCGTATAATTTGGTGCGGATCAAGCAGGGAGATGAGTGGAAAACTGCATTTAATACGCCCGAGGGCCATTTTGAGTATTTGGTAATGCCTTTTGGTCTTTCTAATGCTCCTTCAGTCTTTCAGTCCTTTATGCACAATATTTTCCGTAAATATCTGGATAAATTTATGATTGTGTATTTGGATGATATTTTGATTTTTTCGGATGACTGGGAGTCGCATGTTCAACAGGTTAGGAAGGTTTTTCAGGTTTTGCGGTCCAATTCTCTGTTTGTAAAGGGTTCAAAGTGTATCTTTGGGGTTCAGAAGATCTCCTTTTTGGGGTATATTTTTTCCCCTTCTTCTGTTGAGATGGATCCTGTCAAGGTTCGGGCTATTTGTGATTGGACGCAGCCTACTTCCCTGAAGAGTCTTCAGAAGTTCTTGGGCTTTGCTAATTTCTATCGTCGATTTATAACTGGGTTTTCAAGTGTTGCTAAACCTCTGACTGATTTGACTAAGAAGGGTGCTGATGTTGCCAATTGGTCCTCTGCGGCTGTGGAGGCCTTTCGGGAGCTTAAGCGCCGCTTTTCTTCTGCCCCTGTGTTGCGCCAGCCTGATGTTTCGCTCCCTTTTCAGGTTGAGGTTGATGCTTCCGAGATTGGAGCGGGGGCGGTTTTGTCGCAGAAAAGTTCCGATTGCTCAGTGATGAGACCATGTGCATTTTTCTCTCGAAAGTTTTCACCCGCCGAGCGAAATTATGATGTCGGTAATCGGGAGCTCTTGGCTATGAAGTGGGCATTTGAGGAGTGGCGTCATTGGCTTGAGGGTGCTAGACATCAGGTGGTGGTCTTGACTGATCACAAGAATCTGATTTACCTTGAGTCCGCCAGGCGTCTGAATCCTAGACAGGCGCGCTGGTCGTTGTTTTTCTCTCGGTTTAATTTTGTGGTTTCATACTTGCCGGGCTCGAAAAATGTGAAGGCAGATGCTCTTTCTAGGAGTTTTGAGCCTGACTCCTCTGGTGATTCTGAGCCTACGGGTATCCTTAAGGATGGAGTGATTTTGTCTGCTGTCTCCCCAGACTTGCGACGTGCTTTGCAGGAGTTTCAGACTGATAGGCCTGATCGTTGTCCGTCTGGGAGATTGTTTGTTCCAGATGAGTGGACCAGTAGAGTCATCTCAGAGGTTCATTCTTCTGTGTTGGCGGGCCACCCTGGAATTTTTGGTACCAGAGATTTGGTGGCCAGGTCCTTCTGGTGGCCTTCCCTGTCTCGGGATGTGCGTACCTTTGTACAGTCTTGTGATGTTTGTGCTCGGGCCAAGCCTTGCTGTTCTCGGGCTAGTGGATTGTTGTTGTCCTTGCCTATTCCGAAGAGGCCGTGGACGCACATCTCTATGGACTTTATCTCGGATCTCCCGGTTTCTCAGAAAATGTCCGTCATTTGGGTGGTGTGTGACCGTTTTTCTAAGATGGTTCATTTGGTACCCTTGCCCAAATTGCCTTCTTCATCGGAGTTGGTTCCTTTATTTTTTCAGAATGTGGTTCGCTTACATGGTATCCCGGAAAACATCGTGTCTGACAGGGGATCTCAATTTGTGTCTAGGTTCTGGCGAGCGTTCTGTGCCAGGATGGGCATTGATTTGTCTTTTTCATCTGCGTTCCATCCTCAGACTAATGGCCAGACGGAGCGAACTAATCAGACCTTGGAGACTTATTTGAGGTGTTTTGTGTCTGCTGATCAGGATGATTGGGTCGCCTTTTTGCCGTTGGCAGAGTTTGCCCTCAATAATCGGGCCAGTTCTGCTACTCTGGTTTCTCCTTTCTTTTGCAATTCAGGGTTTCACCCTCGTTTTTCGTCTGGTCAGGTGGAGTCTTCGGATTGTCCTGGAGTGGATTCTGTGGTGGATAGACTGCACCGGATTTGGAGTCATGTGGTGGACAATTTGAAGTTGTCTCAGGAGAAGACTCAGCAGTTTGCTAATCGTCATCGTCGTGTGGGTCATCATCTCCGTGTTGGAGACTTGGTGTGGTTGTCTTCTCGTTTTGTCCCTATGAAGGTCTCTTCTCCTAAGTTCAAACCTCGGTTCATAGGTCCTTATAGGATTTTGGAGATTCTTAATCCTGTATCTTTTCGTTTGGACCTTCCAGCATCTTTCACCATTCATAATGTTTTCCATAGGTCATTGTTGCGGAGGTACGAGGTACCGGTTGTTCCTTCTGTTGAGCCTCCTGCTCCTGTGCTGGTGGAGGGTGAATTGGAGTATGTTGTGGAGAAGATTTTGGACTCTCGTATTTCCAGACGGAGACTTCAATATCTGGTTAAATGGAAGGGATACGGTCAGGAGGATAATTCTTGGGTGACTGCCTCTGATGTTCATGCCTCTGATTTGGTTCGCGCCTTTCATAGGGCGCATCCAGATCGCCCTGGTGGTTCTCATGAGGGTTCGGTGCCCCCTCCTTAAGGGGGGGTACTGTTGTGAATTCTGTTTTTGGCTCCCTCTGGTGGCTACTGGTGGTACTGGTTGACTTTGGTCTTGTGTTTCCAGTGCACCTGTTTTCATCAGGAAATTGGGAGTTTCCTATTTAGTCTGGCTTCTCAGTCACTCTAGTGCCGGCAATCAATGTTACCAGAGCATCTCTGTTGCTTGCTACCTGCTCCAAGTCTGCAATTCAGCTAAGTTGAAATCTTTGGCTTTTTGTGTTTGTTTTGTCCAGCATGCATTTATATTTCTCGTGCTGCTGGAAGCTCTAGTGATCTGAAATTACTACTCCGGTGTCATGAGTTGATAACAGAGTTAAGGTAGTTTCAGGATGGCTGCTTAGGGTTTTGAGGTAACCACGAAGTCCTCTTTTGTATTTTCATCTATCTAGTCAGAGGGCCTCACTTTGCTGAATCTATATTCATACTGCGTTTGTGTTTTCCTCTTACCTAACCGTTATTACATGTGGGGGGCTACTATAACTTTTGGGGTTTCCCTGGAGGCAAGCCAGGTCTTTGTATTCCTCTTATAGGGGTAGTTAGCTCTCCGGCTGGCGCGAGGTGTCTAGGGATACAACGTAGGCACACCCCCTGGCTATTTTTATTTGCGTGTTAGGTTCAGCATCGCGGTTACCTGAGATACCATCTTCCTAGAGCTAGTCCGTTTTTTGCCCATGTCCCTGCCATTGGGAATCATGACAGTGGTTGCCTCTGATGTGCATGCGGCCGATTTGGTTCGTGCCTTTCACGCTGCTCATCCTGATCGCCCTGGTGGTCTTGGTGAGGGTTCGGTGACCCCTCCTTAAGGGGGGGGGTACTGTTGTGAATTAGACTTTTTTGGCTCCCTCTAGTGGTTACTAGTGATATCACTCTGGGATTTCCTTCCCTCTGTTTGCACCCAGCTGGGTCGTTACTTCAGGGGTGTTGCTATATAAACCTCCTGGAACCTTAGTCCAGTGCCTGGCATCGGTGTTATCAGACACATTCTGTTTGCTCCTGTTTGCTGGTCCTGGTTCGTGCTAAATTAAGCTAAGTCTTGCTTCTTTGTTTTTTGGGTTATTTGTTTGCTATCATTTTTGTCCAGCTTGTACTAAATGTGATTCCTGACCTTGCTGGAAGCTCTAGGGGGCTGGTGTTCTCCCCCCGGGCCGTTAGACGGTTCGGGGGTTCTTGAATTTCCAGTGTGGATATTTTTGATAGGATTTTTTGCTGACCATATAAGTTATCTTTCTATATTCTGCTATTAGCTAGTGGGCCTCTCTTTGCTAAATTCCTAGCTCATTCTTATGTTTGTCTTTTCCTCTTACCTCACCGTTATTATTTGTGGGGGGCTTCTATCCAACCTTTTGGGGTATTTCCTCTGGAGGCAAGAAAGGTCTTTCTTTTCCCTTCTAGGGGTAGTTAGCTCTCCGGCTGGCGCGAGACGTCTAGGATCAACGTAGGAACGTTCCCCGGCTGCTGGTATTTGTGGTGCTAGGATTAGTTATATGGTCAGCCCAGTTACCACTGCCCTATGAGCTGGTTTTCTGTATTTACTGACTTAGCATTATTCCTGAGACCCTCTGCCATTGGGGTCATAACAAATCCGTATTCACACTCGGGTTTCGGCAACGGTCACGTGACCAGTGACGTCACACAGGTCCTGCGCACGATCCGGACTTACCGCTCTCACTTCACGCGGTGTCTGGCATCACAGGATCCCGCTCCCACCCGGAGGTTAGTGTCGAGTGGCTGCTACCGGCCGGAGCAGCCAGCAGTTTGGACTTTTTATTGTTTTTATTTGGACCCCTTTGGATCGACGGTGACAACTCTGCTTCATTTACATTCATCAAATACCCGTCTTCAGAGGTAGGAAAATTTGTGAGCTTTTTATTCTGATCTACCAGGGGTATTAAGAAGGGAGGCAAGGGTGAAAATCCCGAGAGACTAAAAAAGGATTTATCTATAACTTGTTACTCCATTCTATCCATAATACCTGATTTGCTATTATCAAGCGCGTACCTGTATGTACTTAGGTGCATACTATTATTGTGTTTTATAATTATCTACAAACTGTGTGTGGAGGTTTGTTTGGTATCGCTGCAAGGATTTTTTAGCATTTGACACTTTGCGCCACCATTTACGGACGTTATATTTAGTTACAAATCCTTTTAGTGTGGTTCAAGTCCCGGCTGGAATATGGCTTCAGTAGGTTTTCACACATCTGAAAGGCCTCATCACTAGTGTTGAGCGATACCGTCCGATACTTGAAAGTATCGGTATCGGAAAGTATCGGCCGATACCGGCAAAGTATCGGATCTAATCCGATACCGATACCCGATACCAATACAAGTCAATGGGACTCAAGTATCGGACGGTATCCCTGATGGTTCCCAGGGTCTGAAGGAGAGGAAACTCTCCTTCAGGCCCTGGGATCCATATTAATGTGTAAAATAAAGAATTAAAATAAAAAATATTGATATACTCACCTCTCCGACGCAGCCTGCACCTTACCGAGGGAATCGGCAGCCTTCTTTGCTTAAAATGCGCGCGTTTACTGCCTTCCGTGACGTCGCGGCTTCTGATTGGTCACGTGACGCCCATGTGACCGCGACGCGACCAATCACAACAAGCCGTGACGTAATTTTCAGGTCCTGAATGCCTGGCATTCAGGACCTGAAAATTACGTCACGGCTTGTTGTGATTGGTCGCGTCGCGGTCACATGGGCGGCACGCGACCAATCACAAGCCGTGACGTAATTTTCAAATCCTGAATGCCTAGAATTAGGCATTCAGGACCTGAAAATTACGTCACGGCTTGTTGTGATTGGTCGCGTCGCAGTCACATGGTCGGCACGCGACCAATCAGAAGCCGTGACATCACGGAAGGCAGGAAACGCGCGCATTTTAAGCAAAGAAGGCTGCCGGTTCCCTCGGTAAGGTGCAGGCTGCGTCGGAGAGGTGAATATATCCATATTTTTTATATTAATTCTTTCTTTTACACATTGATATTAATCCCGATACCGATTCCCGATATCACAAAAGTATCGGATCTCGGTATCGGAATTCCGATACCCGCAAGTAGGGTTGAGCGACCTTTACATTTATAGGATCGGGTCGGGTTTCACGAAACGCGACTTTTTCAAAAGTCGGGTCGAGTGAAATCGGCCGATCCTATAAAAAAGTCGGGGTCGGGGTCGGCCGAAACTCGAAACCCAATGCAGTGCATTGGGTTTCCAATGGTTCCCAGGGTCTGAAGGAGCGGAAACTCTCCTTCAGGCCCTGCGATCCATATTTAAGTGTAAAATAAAGAATTAAAATAAAAAATATTGCCATACTTACCATCTGATGCGCCCTGGTACTAAGCGGGAACCTTCCTTCCTTAGAATCAGCCTTCCAGGACCTTGCGGTGACGTCGCGGCTTGTGATTGGTCGCGCGGCCGCCCATGTGACCGCTCGCGCGACCAATCACAAGCCGCGACGTCACCGTGACGTCACCGAGGGTCCTGGAAGGGCTGATTCTTAGGAAGGAAGGCTGCCGGAAAGAAGCCGAGGGTGAGTATATTCCTATTAGGTATATACTCACCCTCGGACATGCCCTGCTTCTTTCCGGCAGCCTTCCTTCCTAAGAATCAGCCCTTCCAGGACCCTCGGTGACGTCATGGTGACATCGCGGCTTGTGATTTGTCGCGCGAGCGGTCACATGGGCGGCCGCGCGACCAATCACAAGCCGCGACCTCACCGCGACCTCACCGCAAGGTCCTGGAAGGCTGATTCTAAGGAAGGAAGGTTCCCGCTTAGTACCAGGGCGCACACAGGGTTGCCACAGCCAAAAGCTCCAATGTCCACGGCAATGAAGGGGACGAAGCCACTCCTTGTGGCGACACGCGTTGGGTCTGCGTACCTCCTGTCTTTACTCCCCGGGGTTCCTTGCAGGTTTACAGCAGTAACTGGGATTGCCAATTACTGACTGAGAAACGTTGCTGTGGGCTCATTGGCTACACACTGCATGCTCCCTAGTGTGGGTAAGCTTGGTGTTTTTGGCACATTGAAATCTATACTCCTTTACTTAACCATGTGATAGGTGGTCGTATATAGCATTCCTGTTGGTATATCGCATTTTTTCTACCCTTCCCTGTCTACTTATTTTGTAGGTGATATAGGTGCCAAGTTGATTCTTATACCTCCGATTTACCACACATTATTACATTCTATCAACTGTTTTACCTTTGCATGGTTAATGTGAGCAACTTGATGATTGTACAGTGTGTCGCCAAGCCTGCTGTTTATGGGTTTTGTATTCTTGTATTAAGTTGCTATAAGTCTCTCTCAGTGATTCTATATTTTGCTCTCTTGTAGAGCTAAAGTGCTGTTCACATAAATATTATACCTTGTATCTACAAGGATACTCCATTGTACTATTACTGGGGAGTTCTGTCAGGGGGCTGGCTTTATCATAAGCCACTTGTTATTGTATGTAGGTCACATGTGTGACCAATTTTAATGTTTTTAACTTATGCTCTATGTGGTTTTCTGTGTTATTTTGTGCTATAATATATAAATAAAACTTGTACTTTTATACTTGATCCATTGCCTCAGGTGATCCCCTTTCTATGGTCTATTTCTTGTTGCTCTTTTTTGTACTGTTGTTCATAGTATAGATCAGGTTGGATCCCTGTATTCCTGTGGTGCCCGCTCTCCTTTTACAGAGCATAGAAATACATTGCCATATACAATATAACTCTATGGACATGTACAGGGTGGGCCATGTATATGGATACACCTAAATAAAATGGGAATGGTTGGTGATATCAACTTCCTGTTTGTGGCACATTAGTATATGGGAGGGGGAAACTTTTCAAGATGTGTGGTGACCATGGCGGCCATTTTGAAGTCAGCCATTTTGGATCCAACTTTATTTTTTCCAATGGGAAGAGGGTCATGTGACACATCAAACTTATTGAGAATTTCACACGAAAAACAATGGTGTGTTTGGTTTTAACGTAACTTTATTCTTTCATGAGTTGTTTCTCTTTGTTTACAGCCATTGACATGTTGCAGAAGTTAACACGTGAGGAGCGGATAGAAATTCTGCATAATCTGCTTTTTGAGTTCATTGCCTGCAATACAACTGGAGATTACCAAATTCTCCTATATTTATCACTGAGGGCTGTGGCTCATAGCTAAAGTTGCAGCCTGAGAACATGGAGATGCAAGATCAAGTCCTTGAGCAATCTGATTACAGGAGAAGTGTGAATTAATTTAATAAGCAGAGACCTGTGGTCACACCCCGGAGGAGGAGCGATGATGACATCAGAGAGAGGTGAGTAGTAGAAGACGGGATTGAGACATCAAATAGGGACAGTTGGGCTATGGTTAATTGGTGGGGGTGATGGGTGTCTGACTCCCCTAGTATCAGGTCAGTTCAATATCAAAGTCGTGGAGGCAGCATAAGGCCCTATTGATATTGTTTTTATGACCTCCAATAATCGAATCTTCCTAGTAAAGCTCCTAACTTATTTCTTAAATAAGTGTAGTGGGATACCATTATATAAAATGCTAGGTGATTCAAAAAGAAAGGGGCAAAATTATAGCCTCGATATTCATAACCGAGAGACCATAACACAAATTTATTAACATGAAAAGACACACTATCTATCCAAGTCATATCTATAGACTACAAGTGTTTAAAATGATTTCCTTTGGTGACACTGCAGATGTCTAGGCGCTCATCTGGTTCTGTCCACTATTTTAGTGATTATCTCAAGTAGTTCAGATTTTGTGCCTGGAGGATCAGATATATTGAGTTCTTGATGTAGCCCCATAGAAAGAAGTTGCAGGCTGTTACATCTGGCAATCATGGAGGCCAGCGTAACATTGGTGACTTGTTTCCAGCTTGGCTGATCCAACTTTCCAGTAGAGTTTTATTCTGGTATCGGTGAACATCCAAATGGATGTTCAATCCTGCCGATTACAGGAAGATCTAACAAATGTTGTCACTCTGGAGCAAGTTCAGAGAAGAGCTACCAGGATGGTGAGCGGACTCCAAAGTGTGTCCTATGAGGAACGGTTAACGGTTAGCTTGCAAAAAAGAAGGCTAAGAGGAGACTTAACAGTGGTCTACAAATATCTGAAGGGGTGTCACAGTGTAGAGGGATCATCATTATTCTCATTTGTACATGGAAACACGAGAAGCAATGGAATGAAACCAAAAGGGAGAAGATATGGATTAGATATTAGAAAAAACTTTTGACAGTGAGGGTGATCAATGAGTGGTACAGGCTGCCACGAGAGGTGGTGAGTTCTCCTTCAATGGAAGTCTTCAAACAGAGGCTGGGCAGACATCTGTCTGAGATGGTTTAGTGAATCCTGCATTGAGCAGAGGGTTGGACATGATGACCCTGGAGGTCCCTTCCAACTCTAGCATTCTATTATTCTATGTGACATACATACTGTAAAGGTACCTTCACACGAAACGACTTTGTAACGATATCGCTAGCGATCCGTGACGTTGCAGCGTCCTCGCTAGCGATATCGTTTAGTTTGACACGCAGCAGCGATCAGGATCCTGCTGTGATGTCGCTGGTCGCTGAATAAAGTC
This sequence comes from Ranitomeya variabilis, assembly GCF_051348905.1. Taxonomy (NCBI): domain Eukaryota; kingdom Metazoa; phylum Chordata; class Amphibia; order Anura; family Dendrobatidae; genus Ranitomeya; species Ranitomeya variabilis. The sequence goes on along the minus strand of NC_135235.1, from coordinate 474,059,269 downwards.
CAGAACTTTATTTGGTCGTCCGATCGCCGTGTATCGTTGTGTTTGAAAGCAAAAGCAACGATACCAGCGATGTTTTACACTGGTAACCAGGGTAAACATCAGGTTACCAAGCGCAGGGCCGCAGGGCCTGGTTACCAGTGTAAAAGTAAAAAAAACAAACAGTACATACTCACCTGCGCGTCCCCCAGCGTCTGCTTCCTGACACTTACTGAGCGCCGGCCCTAAAGTGAAAGTGAAAGCACAGCGGTGACGTCACCGCTGTGCTGTTAGGGCCGGAGCTCAGTCAGTGTCAGGAAGCAGACGCTGGGGGACGCGCAGGTGAGTATGTACTGTTTGTTTTTTTTACTTTTACGCTGGTAACCAGGGTAAACATCGGGTTACTAAGCGCGGCCCTGCGCTTAGCAACCCGATGTTTACCCTGGTTACCCGGGGACCTCGGCATCGTTGGTCGCTGGAGAGCGGTCTGTGTGACAGCTCTCCAGCGACCACACAGCGACGCTGCAGCGATCGGCATCGTTGTCGCTATCGCTGCAGCGTCGCTTCGTGTGAAGGTACCTTAACTCATTACTTTAACATGTCTAAGTAGGAGTGGCCAGTGACAGTATCCTCAGCATAAAAAAGATGGGATGTCGACTTTGAAAGTTGTGCTATGATTGGCTGCTGCAATGGACAACTAAGCCAGTTTTACGTTCATTTTAAGCCACTGGCCATTAAACACTGACGTGACTTTAACTACAGTACCTTACTTTGTACACCATCCTTTTTACATGACCCTGTATATACCACCTAGTCTACTTTCTTTTTTACGGGGTGCAACATACTATATTATTCCATATTTTGTGTTACTTCAGATAGTGAGCTAAAGTATTTCTGCTTGATAAGGGTTAAAAAGAATCTATACTTAATTTAAAGTTTGAAAAATAAATATTTCAAACTTTATTCAAAAATCCATAAAAAAATGGGACTGGAAAAGACTTTGCAAAAAAGACTTTGCAGATAAGAACACCCCAAACTGATGCATTTCAGGCACTTTGTGCATCTTTAGTTATAGTCCTTCTGCCTAATATTTTATAAATTTCACTAATACCATTGAAACACCACTGACCCATTGTGGAATGGATTTTACACACTTCTAAAGATGTTTAATGCCATGTTATCTGGCACTAAGACTTTAGCAGTAGACGCTCTGTAGGGCTGTAGGTTGCAAGCTGGGTCCTCCAAGTCAACACCTTGAACTAGTTATTATGTTCTTCAAACCATTCCCATTGTCAACTCAACAGTGGAGAGAAATAAGCTGGGGCACTCTGACAAGTTGGGGGCAATGCAACACCATACACAGCAAACTGTGATGCATTGTGTCACCTTTTCATTATAACAAGTACTTTGCAGAAGTTTATGCTACAGTAAGTCTTCTGTGGCGCTGAATGGAACAGACTAGCCTTATTTTCAACACATCACTCATGGTTGCCCATGGTCCTGTCACCAATTGTCCTTCCTTGGATCACTTTTGATCAAATATGGAACACTGTACAAGTCTTGCTGTTTTTGAAATGTTCTAACCCAGCTGTCGATTCATTCAAATTTGACCCTCGTCAAAGCTGCTCAATACATTACCCTTGCCCTTATTCCTCAGCTGCAAGTTCAAATAAGGGGCATTTTATCAATACTTTCTCTTTTTGTTATGAGACATCCAGCCACATTAGATAGCAGGATTGGAAGACGGCGGTGCAGGATTTGTCAATGCACAATAATATAATCAGACTAACTGGAGACATGGAGACATCTCACAATACAAGCAAGAGCATACAGCCCATGTAGCTGCTATGGGGGCCCGTGAGAAGGAGGCCCAGCTTAGACTAAACCCCATCTCCTTTTTCTATGAGCTATGTGAGCCTGTACAGGCCCCCTATCCACAATCACAAGTGAAGGGGAAAAGACCAAAGGCATGAGATAACTCTTGGTAGAATAATAGTAATCATTCCCATTGGGGTAGGATGAATGGCTATTTTATTTCTATTATGGGAACAGAAAAAAAGTGGCTACCAGGCAGCACTTATTACACCACTCATCTAAGAAAAAAAACAATAGGGTCAGAAGGGTTAAAAAATCACTGTTGATCTGTTTCCTCAATGGCACATCAGAAGATGACTGCTAGCCTACTAAAAAACACCAGAACACAGGCATGCTTACCTGTTCAAGGCCTCCAACAATTGCACTACCCAGGGTGCACCAGGCCCAAGTAAAGATAGCAAACAACACAGGTGCAAATAATACCGAAGCAGCCAACCTACAATCAGGACTTGGCTGCTTGGAGCACCCGTGCAAAAAAATAGTCTGTATGTGGCATGTTCACACAGGACTGCAAAGTATATGGTGAAAAGCCTATTAATGACGCCATATATATAGTGGGCTAACCATGATGCATCCTGTGTGAACAGAGGCCACAGTGTACAGAGCCATCTAGTGCAATTGTTGGAGGCCTTGAACAGGTAAGCATCCCTGCCTGTGTTCTGGTGTTTTTTTGTTTAGTTTAGTGGAGGTTTTCCTCCAATGGTGTTTTTCTGCTAGCCTACTACATGGTGCCTGCTCTCTTGGAAGACATGAGGGCATTAACGATCAAGGCAGCTGGGAAGGAGGTGATGGTATGAAGCAGCTCCGACATGAGATTCCACTCGGATGTTGCCATGGATTCTCCTCTGCACGTGACATATAAAAACAATAAATTGTATAGATGTGTATTGACTGTCAACTTTAGATGAGGTTATAAGGAGGCTCCATACCTTGCCAAGGTATTAAAGTCACGCTTCTTGTCTTTAGATATTTGGGAAGGCCAAGATTTAGATGATGGTGCTGGAATACAGCCTGGAAATGGTTAATCCCTGCTGTCCTCTGTTGTTTGCTTTCTTGAAACACAAGCTGTGAAGGCACACATGAGACAGAAGGAAGTACAGCCTGTGTATTAACATACAGTGAAACCTGTTACCTTATACAGGTCCAAAGAACATGAAAGAAACCTGGGATTTCTAAGGGTACCGTCACACAGTGCCATTTTCATCGCTACGACGGCACGATTCATGACGTTGCAGCGTCGTATAAGTATCGCTCCAGCGTCGTATACTGCGGTCACACGTTGCAATACACGGCGCTGGAGCGATAATTTCATGACGTATTTGCGATGTAGAAGCCGTTGGTTACTGTGCGCACATCGTATACAACTGTGCGCACATCGTATACAACCTGTGTCACACAATGCAATCATGCCGCCACAGCGGGACACTAGACGACGAAAGAAAGTTTCAAACGATCTGCTACGACGTACGATTCTCAGCGGGGTTCTGGATCGCAGTAGCGTGTCAGACACAGCGATATCGTAAATGCATCGCTGGAACGTCACGAATCGTGCCGTCGTAGCGATCAAAATTGCACTGTGTGACGGTACCCTAAGTATTCAGCTTTGCACAAGTGTTTGGGATGTATAATGCTGAATATTCTTACCATACTTATATCTGCAGCATCCAAGTTCAGGAGCATGTCCCTGCATCCAGGGTCCCTTCTAATACAGAACAGTGCAAAAGTTTTATGAAGATGAAGAACAAATGCTGCAAAGATTGATTTTAAAGGGAACCTGTCACCCCAAAAATCGTATATGAGCTAAGGCCACCGGCATCAGGGGCTTATCTACAGCATTCTGTAATGCTGTAGATAAGCCCCCAATGTAACCTGAAAGGTAAGAAAAACAGGTTATATTATACTCACCCAGGGACGGTCCTGCTGCGGTCTGGTCTGATGGGCGTCGCGGTCCTGGTCCAGCGCCTCCCATCTTCATACGATGATGTCCTCTTCTTGTCTTCCTGCCGCGGGTCCGGCGCAGGCGTACTTTGTCAGCCCTATTGACGGCAGTGTAAAGTACTGCTGTATGCAGGCTTCGGGAAAGGTCAGAGAGGCCCGGCGCCTGCGCACTGCAGTACTTTGCTGTGCCCTCAACAGGGCAAAGTATGCCTGCGCCGGAGCCGCAGCGTGAGGACAAGAAGAGGACGTCCTCGTATGAAGATAGGAGGCGCCGGACCCGGACCGCGACGCCCATCGGACCCGAAACGAACACCGCTCTTGGGTGAGTATAATCTAACCTGTTTTTCTCATCTTTCAGGTTACATCAGGGGCTTATCTACAGCATTATAGAATGCTGTAGATAAGCCCCTGATGCAAGTGGTTAGCTCATATACAATTTTTGGGGTGACAGATTCCCTTTAAAAAATAGAAAGGTTAATCGTTTGTTTTTTACCAATTAACAAAATTAAAAGTGAATTAACAAAAGAGAAATCTAAATCAGATCAAAATTTGGTGTGACCACTTTTTGCTTTCAAAACAGCATCAGTTCTTTTACGTACACTTGCACACAGTTTTTGAAGAAACTCCCCAAGGAGATTCTTCCAAACATCTTGGAGAAGTAACCACAGATCTTCTGTGGATGTACGCTTACTCAAATCCTTCTGTCTGTTCATGTAATCCCACACAGACTGGATTACATTGAGATCAGGGCTCTGTGTGGGCACACAGAGGTGTATCTAGGTTTTCTGGCACCCGGGGCAAGAATTCAATTTGGCGCCCCTCTCCTCGAGATTCCACTCGCGGCTGTTTCAGGCACATGTCAGCTGTTCAAAACAGGAAAGATGTGGGCTCACCGCGGAGCCCACATCAAAGGGAGGGTGTCCGACTACTATTACACCCGATGTCGGAAAGGGGTTAATGCTCCTAGCGTAAATAGATATATGAGAAATAGTATAAAAAAAAAAATTTACAACCAGATACCTAATAGATGACGTTGTCACTTGAGTCATTCTCTTTCTTTTTGTCTTCATCATGTCCAGACCCCATGATGAGTTTCCCCCTCCACAGCTTATCTCTGCAGACTTCCGTCTTCTCTGGTCTTCTGCATCACATCCTAACATGATGCCCTTAAAGATAGCAGTGTCATAATGCTGCTGGATAAAAATATCTAACCTACGCTGAGCCCATGAATCTATAATTGCCCCTCACTATATTCCCTGCACAAAATATGACCCCCACACTGTCCCTCTTATGGTACAAACTCTCTACACTGCCCCCTCCTTTTCATACTGGGCCCCCCCCTTCACACTATCCTCTCACACTGGGTCGCCCTGATAGGGCTTTCATTCACCCCCCACATCCGATCACTGGCTCGCTCTTCTTATCTGCATCTCAAAAACATTTCTAGAATTCGCCCTTTTCTTACTTTCGACTCTGCAAAAACTCTTACTGTTTCACTTATTCATTCTCGTCTGGACTATTGTAACTCTCTACTAATTGGCCTCCCTCTTACCAAACTCTCCCCCCTCCAATCTGTCCTGAATGCTGCTGCCAGGATTATATTCCTCACCAACCGTTACACCGATGCCTCTACTCTGTGCCAGTCATTACACTGGCTACCCATCCACTCCAGAATCCAGTACAAAACTATTACCGTCATCCACAAAGCACTCCATGGCTCAGCACCACCCTACATTTCCTCTCTGGTCTCAGTCTACCACCCTACCCGTGCCCTCCGCTCCGCAAATGACCTCAGGTTGGCATCCTCAATAATCAGAACCTCCTACTCCCGTCTCCAAGACTTTACACGTGCTGCGCCGATTCTTTGGAATGCACTACCTAGGTTAATACGATTAATCCCCAATCCCCACAGTTTTAAGCGTGCCCTAAAAACTCATTTGTTCAGATTGGCCTACCGCCTCAACGCATTAACCTAACTATCCCTGTGTGGCCTATTAAAAAAAACAACAAAAAAACACATAATCAGTTTCCTCGCATCATGTTCTCATACACTTTATGCAGTCAATAGCACTCTGTGTCTGTACTGCTACATACTTAGGCAGTTAACTGGTTCATGCAGCTTTACATGAACACCCGAGCCTTACACTATGGCTGGTCCAAATAACTAAAGCAATTGTTACTATCCACCTCTCGTGTCTCCCCTTTTCCTCATAGATTGTAAGCTTGCGAGCAGGGCCCTCATTCCTCCTGGTATCTATTTTGAACTGTGATTTCTTTTATGCTGTAATGTCTATTGTCTGTACAAGTCCCCTCTATAATTTGTAAAGCGCTGCGGAATATGTTGGCGCTATATAAATAAAAATTATTATTATTATTATAGGGCCCAGTCTCTATACTATGAGCACCTCACTACACTGCCCCTTCTTGGTATACTGTCCCCTGCTGGCTGTGCCCTTACATGGTTCCCCATGCTACCCCCACACTACTCAGTCTCTATTCTGTGCCCGCTCATATTTTTGTTCTCCCATACTGTCTGCTGGCACTATTCCTCTCAATAGTCTCCTCATGTTTCCTCCTTATAAATGTACCCTCTCACTTGCCATACTGCTTCCTCACACATCACTCTGACTCCCCATACTGTGTCCACACCCATCCCATCACCCTCGCTCCCATTACTGTGTCTGCATAGATTTTCCCCTCACTCCTCATACTGTGTCCGCATCAATTCCTCCACTCACCAAATTGTGTCTGCTCCTATCTCCCCATATATGCCCTCTTCTCACCACTTCCTCCTCATATTGCCTTAAAATATCTTCTGCTCCCCATATTGTGTCTATACCCATCTTTTTTGCTCCCCAAACTTGTCATCAAATTATCGCCCCATTTTCACTAAATACCCCATCACAGTAAATCTAGCCCATACAGTAAATACCACACACAGTAAATACACCCCCACACACAGTAAATTCCCCCCACACAGTAAATACACACACAGTACATACACCTCCCACACACAGTAAATTCCCCCCCACACAATATACCTTCTGCTGCATTTTTCCCACACCTGTTTAACACTGTTGCACAGTTCTGTACAGAGGCGTATCTAGGGGGTAGCAGGCGGGGCATGTGCCCCGAGTGCAGCCGGCAAGGGGGTGCAGTCAGGCTGCCTAATGCTACGGTCCAAAGTGTCTCCCCTGGCAGCTACTTTCTGCCGCCTCCTGGATTGGGAGTCTGCAGTTCTCTGAACCAGCTATCAAGCTGACAGCCGATTCAGAGAAGCTGCAGCACCGGTTCCCAGTGAACAAATGTACTTGCGTCTTTCAGATGTGAGCACACTTGAATTTCTGATCACCAGGTCAGGGCGATGTCAGCAGTGTGATCAGGTCAGGTAATCACGCTGCTGACATCACTCGCTGGCGTTGAGAGCATTTGTGGTAAGATTTAATGTAACGGGGCTGGGGGGTATTTACTGTGTGTGATTTATTTACTGCCTTGGCAGGTATTTACTATGTGTAGCACCCCTGTGTGGGGGGGTGTATTTACTGTGTATGTGGGGTCTATTTACTGTCTGTGGGGGGTGTATTTATTGTGTGTGGTGTATTTACTGTGTTTAGGGGGTATTTACTGTGTGTGGGGGTGTATTTGAATTTAAAGACACAATATGATGAGGAAGGGGTAGGATGGGGGATCGGTGCAGACACAGTATAAGGAACGAGGGCATAAGGTATGCGGACACAGTATGGGGAGCGTGGGTGATGGGATGGGTGCGGACACAGTATGGGGAGTCGGAGGGGTGTGTGAGGAGGCAGAATGGAAAGTGAGAGGGTAAATATATGAGGAGGGAGGGGGAAACGTGTGAGGAGACTATTGAGGGGAAAAGTGCAAGTAGACCGTATGGGGGAAGAAAAGTGTGACTGGACACTGAATAGATACTGAGTAGTGTGGGGGGTAGCATGGTGGAACAGTGTAAGGGCACAGAAAAGAGGGGACAGTATACCAAGGTGGGTGGAGTGTGGTGGTGGGGGCATAAGATAGAGACTGGACCCTATAGGGGGGACCCAGTGTGAAGAGGGGGCTCATTATGGAAAGGAGGGGGCAGTGTGGAGAGCATGTACCATAAGAGGGACAGTGTGGTATCATATTTTGTGCAGGTACAGTGAGGGGCAATCATTTATTCAGGGGACCAGCATATCGCAGATATTTTTTATTCAGGAGCATTATAATGACACTGCTATCTTTAAGGGTGTTGTGTGGGGATGTGCTGCACAAGACCGGAGAAGATGGAAGTCTGCAGAGACGAGCTGTGGATGAGAAAACCCATCATGGCACCTGGACAAGATGAAGAAAAGAAAGAACGACTCCAGACTCCAGAGACAACGTCATCTATCAGGTATCTGGATTTAAATTATTTTTTTGTGATACTAAGTCTCATATTTATATTTATGTTATGAGCATTAAAGGAGTTGTCTAAGTTTGATAAGAGTCTGTAGTCATTCTATGTGACTGCAGACTTTTGATTTCTCACAGTGCGCACTGCACGCTGTCAGGATTTTCTCGTGCCGGTGATTTGCATACATGTGGTCACGTACCGACGAGACATGCATGGCCTCACTCAATGAAAGTGAATTTCCTAAAATTGTGCAGTGCATGCGCTGTGAGAATTCAGAAGCCTACAGCCACCCTATAGTGACTGCAGACTTTCTTCTCAAATGTGGACACAACCTTTACTTATAAAATGAAGCCCTGAAGCCAATCTTAACAGCGTGTAATATCCTCAATGTCAGGATTCAGCTCTGCTTGCTGGCTACACCAGTCATCACATGGCCAATTCATTCATATGCGATTTTCATACTTATGGTCACGTGACAACGAGCTTTTCTCAGTTTTTTTTACTGGGCATTGAATTAGGGTGAGATCGTCGGCATGTGAGTAAGTGTGCAAACGGCAAACAGTGGGTACGGAAAGTATTCAGACCCCTTTAAATTTTTCATTCTTTGTTTCATTACAGCCATTTGGTAAATTCAAAAAAGTTCATTTTTTTCTCATTAATGTACATTCTGCACCCCATCTTGACTGAAAAAAAATAGAAATGTAGTAATTTTTGCAAATTTATTAAATAAGAAAAACTGAAATATCACATGATCATAAGTATTCAGACCCTTTGCTCAGACACTCAAATTTAAGTCACATGCTGTCCATTTCCTTGTGATCCTCCTTGAGATGGTCCTACTCCTTCATTGGAGTCCAGCTGTGTTTAATTAAACTGATAGAACTTGATTTTGAAAGGCACACACCTGTCTGTATTCGGCTGGTTTCACACTTGCGTTTGGCTGGTCTGCGTATGGCTGTGTACTTCCTCTGTTAAGCTCCGCCTACTTCCACATGCATCCTGCGTACCTATCTTTAACATTGGATACGCAGGGAATTGCGTTGTATGCGGATGCGTCCGCTTGCGTCATTTTGACGTGCCCACCGACCGCACGAGAACGCAAAAAGTTGCGTTTCCGTGCAGTCGGAGGGCATCCGCATACAACGCATATCCCTGCGTATCCAATGTTAAAGATAGGTACGCAGGATGCATGTGAAAGTAGGCGGAGCTTAACAGAGGATGTACGCAGCCATACGCAGACCAGCCAAACGCAAGTGTGTACTCAGCCTAAGACCTCACAGCTCACAGTGCATGTCAGACCAAATGAGAATCATGAGATCATAGGAACTGGCCAAGGAGCTCATAGACAGAATTGTGGCAAGGCGCAGATCTGGCCAAGGTTACAACAGAATTTCTGCAGTACCCAAGGTTCCTAGAGCACAGTGGCCTCATAATCCTAAAATGGAAGAAGTTTGGGACCACCAGAAGTCTTCCTAGACCTGGCCGTCCAGCCAAAATGAGCTATCGTGGGAGAAGAGTCTTGGTGAGAGGTAAATAAGAACCCCTCGATCACTGTGGCTGAGCTCCAGAGATGCAGTAGGGAGATGGGAGAAAGTTCCACAAAGTCAACTATCACTGCAGCTCTCCACCAGTTGGGCCTTTATGGCAGAGTGGCCCAATGGAAGCCTCTCCTCAGTGCAAGACATATGAAAGCCCGCATAGAGTTTGCTAAAAAACACATGAAGGACTCGCAGACTATGAGAAATAAGATTCTCTGGTCTGATGAGATGAAGATAGACCTTTTTGGCGATAATTCTAAGCGGTATGTGTGGAGAAAATCAGTTACTGCTCATCACCTACCCAATACAATCCCAACAGTGAAACGTGGTGGCAGCATCATGCTATGGGGGTGTTTTTCAGCTGCAGGGACAGGAAGACTGGTTAACATTGAAGGAAACATGAATGCAGCCAAGTACAGAGATATCCAGGATGAAAACCTCTTCCAGAGTGCTCTGGACCTCAGACTTGGCCGAAGGTTCACCTTCCAACAAGACAATGACCATAAGCACACAGATAAAATAACAAAGGAGTGGCTTCAGAACAACTCTGTGACCATTCTTGACTGGCCCAGCCAGAGCCCTGACCTAAACCCAATTGAGCATCTCTGGTAGACCTGAAAATGGCTGTCTGCCAATGTTCACCAAACAACCTGATGGAAATGGAGAGGATCTGCAAGGAAGAATGGCAGAATATCCCCAAATCCAGGTGTGAAACACTTGTTGCATCATTCCCAAGAAGATTCATGGCTGTATTAGCTCAAAAGGGTGCTTCTACTCAATACAAGCAAAGGGTCTGAATACTTCTGACCATGTGATATTTCAGTTTTTCTTTTTTAATAAATTTGATTAATGTCTATATTTCTGGGGGTTTTTCAGTCAAGATGGGGTGCAGAGTGTACATTAATGAGAAAAAAATGAACTTTTTTGAATTTACCAAATGGCTGCAATGAAACAAAGAGTGAAAATTTTACAGGGGCAGAATACTTTCTGTACCCACTGTATGTGCTTGGATGGGGGGGGGGGGGGGGGGACCAAACTGAATTCTTGCTCCTGGTGCCAGAAAACCTGGATACATCTCTGGTACTGTAGGTCTATATGTATAGAATGTAACGCCACTATATTCACCGGTTGTTGTAGCCATGTATTGTTTTCCGAGAAGCTATATCCTTCTGGAAGACATTTGTGCAGTTCTTTTCCCAAGAGAATATGGTAAAATGCAAATCGATATTGCGAGACTGGTGGGCTACTTCAATACTTATTAGATCATCACTTGATCCCATTAAATCAGCGATGTTGTACATCAAATCTGTCACAGAAGGGAATACTTAGGAACCTGCCCATAGTGCTGGATGAGTGCTCAATTATTCTGGGATGAAAATCACACCCCGACAGTGTGGCCCAATGCATATGAAGTTAAACCTAAAGATGATAAATGTGTAATTGATAGGTGTTTGACTGAAGAACCGCCACCGATTACAAGAAGGGAGATCCCAAAGGCCCTGGTGAGAATAGATGGTAGTTATTGTGAAACTTGAGGGCCATTATCAACATCTTCAACAAGGCTCACAACTATTTTAATTTATTTTAGGCCAAAGGAACCCTTTGGACCCATTCTTAGGCTCCAGGGCCCATGTGTGATTGTTACTCCTGCACCCACAATGGCAACGTCCCTGAATGGTAATGAGCATGTGCAACTACTGCTCAATTCTTTCTATAAGGCCGGGGTCACACTTGCGAGAGCAATGCGAGAAACTTGCGCCTCAATACCCAGCACTGCCACCGGCACTCGGGACCGAAGCGTTCAGCTGCATAGAAATACATGTAGCCGCATACTCCGGTCCCGAGTGCCGGCGGCAGTGTCGGGTATTGAGGCCAGAGACTCGTGTGAGTTTCTTGCATTGCACTCGCAAGTGTGACCCCGGCCTAAGAGTGGTGGTTGCACTCTTTTCTATCATAACTTTTCAAAAGGACCCTGGCACCTTGTCAAGGGTGTCCAATTTTTTGTTGTTATTTTATTCCCTCTGCTCCTTTCAATGTTCACCTTTTTTCAGTGGCAAGGTAATAACACACCCCCCTAGAGAATCCTGAGCCAGGCCGCTTTGGTAAAGATCATAAAATTAGCATTAAATAAAAAGCTCCGTATCTCTGGAAGCTTTGAGAATAAAACGAGCAAAAAGCGCTCACTTTTGACTTGGTGACAGGTCCTCTTTAATTGTGGTCAGTGGAGACCTTCTTGGCATCTCACATACAGTGCCCATCATGTTAATGGGAGGTGTCAGGGCTGATAACTGGCCAGTCATCCTATGTCTATGGCAGGTACAGGACACATCTGTCTCACCTCAGTGCAAGTGATCAAAGACAGATAATGAAGGTGTAAAAGAGGGAAGTTGGGCTCATCCCCAGGAGGTAAATTGGTCAATCACGCATATAAAAGGCTGTTATTGTCCTGGTGTCCAGCACTGAGAGAGGGAAAAGGCAGCAGATCCAGCGGGAGATAGGACTGGTACCTGCTCACTGGGCTCTTGCTGGGGGCAGCATGGTGGGGGCTTTTTGAAGAGAGATTTTGGTGGGAAATTCTGCCATATCTGAGTCAACTTACCATCCGAAAGCGACTGTTTCTATAGAAGTACTAGCCGTCTGAATTTCCTCCCATACAACGTCGAGCACAAGGAAGGAAGCGCAGTTCTGTCCTAACACAAATCCAGTTAACCCATTTTCCAGGCCACCTTTGCCCACACTTCAGTTATGTCAGCAGAACTGAATGGGTAAATTGCCTGCAATCCCTTATTATGCAAATAGGTGCCATGTCTTTGGCATTCCTCCAATCACACCACCCTCCGCCTCTCCTAGTATTTTGGGGGATCTTTTCAGATCCCATATTTTGCCTATGGGAAAAAACCCAAATGAATGGGTCTTTTGCTTTGCCACAGCACAGAGGGGACAGGGCTGTCACCAAAAGAAGAGGAGGGGCGGGCGGTGCGCCTGCCAGGCAGAATAGAGGCCAATGACTGCGTTAAGTGAAATTGTTTCCTGGGGCACAGTCTGTAACCCCCACTTCATCCTTCCCCCATCATAAGCAGGCACATCACTGCCTCTCCACGTCTGTATACCGTGTGTACAGCGCTATATACTAGTGACAACACCAGGATGTAACAACGGGGAGAGAATGCGAAGGGTTAAAGCTCCTCCAGGACACAAACCGGTCCGATCACTGTGCAACTGGTGACGTCTGAGGTCCCATCCGAAATAAGGTTTCACACATTCGCCATATATTTACCCTCCATATAGAAAACTGCCCCCGCACCGGTGGGATTTATCAGAGTTTGTGTGGGATTTCGGACGATCCTACAAAGAATAATGGCTAAAATGGCGGAATCTGCAACTTACACTGTTGGCGAATAGCAGCAAGCGCATTAGTCTACGCTAAGGGGCGATCCATTTACCAATATGGAGATCACCCCCCAAAATAAGTCTCAGAAGCCTGGTTAAACCCACGAGTGGTGACTATTAGGTGCAAAACATGCTGACTTGTATAGGAGACTAAAGTAAAGTGTGAGCCCCCCATTCTAGTCACTGATTGACCCTCTATAGGCACCAGCTCCAGCTCAGATCCCTCTAACAGCGCCCCCAGCAGGCGGCCACACGCTACAAGGCAGTGTGACATGAATCATGCAGACCAGCCCCTCCCCCGCTGCCTTCTTGCCCCTCACCATGTACATGCCAGCATGCCAACCATGTCCTGCCAGACACAGCGCGCAGCCACAGGAGGGGGCGTGGCGGCATGACTGCGCTCACCATGGAGACTCACCGGCCAATCGGAACGCTGGAAGCTGTGTACACGGGCGGAGCGTTGCCATAGTTCCCAGAGAAGCCTTTCACAGCCGCTGGTACTTAATGCCTGGCAGGAGACGCTGGGAGATAAGAGCTGGCAATAACTCATCTGCGGCTCCTCAGCAGTTCTGCTGCGTCTTCTGGAAGTTTCGTGTGCAGCCTCCCGATCAGCTGTCAGGTAACAAGATCCATCCGTCCCCCTGAGATTAGTGATCGTCCATCATTGGGGGTCTCCAATGGGGCAGCGCCCGGTTTTCTGCTCTCTGCCAGCTGCTGTATAGAATGGGCAGATATGAGAATGAGAACACAATGGCTGTAGGTTGGCACCTCGGCCTGGCAGAGGATGGGCAGACGTGTGCTGACTGCTAATCGGCTGCTCCTCAATAGATCAGCGTTATGGGCTTATAGCCAGAATGACTTGTACCATCAACATGGCATAAACCTTCTGCCCAAACCTCAGGGCAAAAGCTACCCTAATGTTACAGCTACCCCTGCTTGTTACCTCCAGGACTCTGGCAGTGATCTCATACTTTTTTTTTTTTCTCAAATTAGCCATCACCCCCATCGTTGTCCTCCTTGGTACCTAAATCTTGTAAAAATAACCATTGAGTTTCAGTAATGCATCTATTTCTTTATTGTGAGACTTAATGAACAAGAATATACTGGGTATATGATAACTGCCGCTTTATAGGTGTTGTGAAACCACAACTCCCAGCATGCTTTGCCAGTAAGCTGCTCTCTTACAAATCTACAAATTCTAACCTCCCCTGGCATCTGACGTTTGGGAGTTACTGATATGTGACAGCCAGGGAGCAATAACGTGATGATCACCTTGTATATCACCTCACCTATAATCCATGCTTGCTCCATTGGGTTCCTTCTCTAAGACGTACATTATTTTGTTTTAGGAGAAGTCTTCGGACCACTGCGGCTTCCTGAATGTTTGACTTGTCCACTGCTGTCCCGACAGACATGGCAGATAACTGGCTGGCCTACCAGCCAGAAGGTGAGGTAGGACATGAGCCCCTCTCCAGCTCAGTCAACCTGGACGACAGCCTGACCAGTCTTCAGTGGCTACAAGAATTCTCCATTATCAATGCCAATGTGGGCAAGACCCCCTCATCCTCTGTAGACCCTCAAGGCTACCGTCATCTACCAGGTTCTGCTGCCCCTTGCTCTCCACTGGCTGCTGATCCTGCCTGCTTAGGAATGCCTCACACCCCGGGTAAGCCAATATCATCTTCTACCTCAAGGGCTGCCCATCTGGGACTTCAACCTATGGAAGAGATTGACTACAAGACCAACCCGCATGTTAAACCACCATACTCCTATGCCACTCTCATATGCATGGCAATGCAAGCAAGCAAGAAGACCAAGATCACGCTTTCTGCCATCTACAAGTGGATCACAGACAACTTCTGCTACTTCCGGCATGCAGACCCCACTTGGCAGGTAAATATGAAAAAACAGGCACAAGAAACATGTTATACCTGATGCCACAACTTCTAACAGATCCATGATTCAGTCGTTTCCTATATGATACCTGCACCAAGCTAATTTTGTGTTCTGCATGATATCGATTATAGGGGAAATTTCACATAAATGACCCAACATCCTCTTAATCTTAATTATGGCCTTTCCCATAAATCTGTCACTGATGCAGCCTTCCTAGTCTTGAGGCAATAAGGCATGCTGTTGGCATCTTTCTGCCTTTCTCATCCTCCCCTGGGTATAATTATTCTCTAGTTCTGTGACTCCCGAGTTACTATTTTGCACATTCTGCATCCCACAGCATCACTAGTGTTACATTAACCCCTGTGATCCATCAAACAGAGGCAATAAAATTGTCCTTTCCCAAATTTTGCACAATAGGGGTTCGTGTTGCTGAAAGGGGTGCAGCACAATGATTAATATAATGTAGGGTCAAAGCAGGTCCTATAGAAGGTCACTAACTACACGGCCATATATCAGTGTACTATTAGGTTGTGGATGTCAGCTCCTTCCCTCCCTCTGTTCTGTAGAATCTGTGTGGCCCTGACACTGCATTGTCTCATGGTAATAGATGGTTCTTGGGAGGGACCAGACAAGGCTGGTTTATGGGGGAAATCTTGTACAGTGAGGTGGGAGGGGGCGATTACCGGAAAGGGGGAAACTAGAAGTACCCCCCTTCCCAGCTTCTTTAAACAAATATCTATCTATCTATCTATCTATCTATCTATCTATCTGTCTATCTATCTATCCCATATCATTCTATCTATCTATCTATCTATCTATCTATCTATCTATCTATCTATCTATCTATCTATCTATCTATCTATCTATCCCATATCATTATCTATCTATCTATCTATCTATCTATCTATCTATCTATCTATCTATCTATCTATCTCTGTGCATTAAGTACATCCATCTATAAATAAACAAGTTTGAAAGACCATAAACTTTCTCGAGACGGATAATGAAAACTACTCCCCCAGCTAGTCTCAGACTTTACTGGTTTAATTAAACACTGGTGATGGGGGGGCATCGCAGACACACACAGGTGGTGAGGATGGAGACCGCTGAGGCAAGAATGATAAATATGTTTAACTGGCCAAGCAATAAGCATCCAAAGTCCCACAAGGGAGGGGGATGAATAGAAAAAGGGAGGTGGGGTCTGTTTCGTTTTTTCTCCCCTTGTTAAATTTCATTAAACAGTAAATAGCGGATCAGGAAGATCCGGGATCCCTGTGGTTGGGGGATGGGTGTAGACTTAGGATAAAGGGAAAAAAAAGGAATGTGACCATTTTTATGCCTTTTTTACTGGAAACTTCTAAAAAACAATTGTCAAACCCAAAAAGAAAGTATGGCTTCTCCTTTCTGTACATGGCTGGGCCAACTTAGTGTCCAATATAGGAGTTCAATTATAATATTGTCTAATGCATGCTATGGATTTTTCTTTTGACCCTCCTCTGATTTTTTTCCTTCTGTAGAATTCCATCAGACACAATCTGTCGCTCAATAAGTGCTTTATTAAAGTTCCTCGAGAGAAAGACGAGCCAGGAAAAGGTGGGTTTTGGAAGATTGATCCACAGTACGCTGACCGACTTATGAATGGTGCCATTAAAAAGAGACGACTGCCACCGGTCCAGATCCACCCAGCTTTTGCCGGAGCACAGTCCACTTCCTCTGATAATAATATGGGTTCTGTGTGGTCTTTGAATGTGAGCTCCGAGTCTCACCAACTGCTGAAAGAGTTCGAGGAAGCAACTAGTGAACAAAACTGGAATTCTGTCGGAGAACACGTGTGGAACATGGCAGAAAACAAAGGTCACAAGCGCAAGCAGCCATTGCCTAAGAGGATGTTCAAAACTCCCCGCTTATCCAGTTCCCCAATGCTGTCCCATGATGACCAGACAGAACTTGGACCACTGAAGGGAGGTTTTGACTGGGAAGTCATTTTTGACTCAAACCTCAGTGACAACTTCTCAGCGTTTGAGGACCTGGAAGTTACACCACCACTGAGCCCAGTTAGCCAATCTGTTGACCTCACAGTCCACGGTAAACACATTAACTGTCCTCAACAGTGGTATCCCATGGGCCAGGATCAAGCAGCAGTTCAAAATAGTTTGGATTTTGATGAGACATTCCTGGCCACCTCATTTCTCCAGCACCCATGGGATGAGGGTAGGAATGACTACCTTTCAAACTCTTCCAACATAGATCAGCTGTTTGATCTCAATGAAGAATTCCCTCCAGGACTCAATGACTGGAGCTCTATGAATTCCTATTTACAATAATGGGGCCATCTTAAACTTTAAAAGACTTGTGTACATTATATACTTACATATAGATATACCAATCCATTTTTATATTTACATTTATCTGACCTTGAACTCATGGACTGAGGAGAGCATTCAGACGTTTACAAGTCTAACAAAGGGATTCAGAGCCTCCAATGTAAGACAACTTCTCTACTGAATCCTGGAAGAATGGTCTACAGAACAGAATGAACTCTGGACTTAGAGAAGACCCTTCCCTTATTCCTCAATCACATGTACAGTACTTAGTAAAGAGACAGAAAAAAATTAAACTTTTGTACTTATTTTTCTACAGATAAAAGCAAAAAAAGAAACTATGTTTTTGAAAAATATTTGTTTTTGTTTTATTCTGACTTGTGATCTTTGGTGACCAGCCTGAGTAAGATATGTTATATCATACGAAATGATCAATTCTGAGTAATGTGCAATGTGTTCTCTCAATCTGACGTGGTTTGTATTGACCTCTAGAAAAAATATGATGACCGCAGGTTATTTGGGACCAGGGGCATTTCATAGCTCTGCTTCTTTATATTTCCATTGGTTGGATGTCAGAACAAACCATGTAAGATATAAATATATTTAGTGTCGGGTGTTACATGAATGGGTGCTGCTGGAAAAATAAAAAATATAAAAAAGAGGTGTATTTTTAAGAATATATTAAGCCTTTGCTGCCAGAGTCCTTAAAGTGTTGCATTCTCCGCTGGTGTTAAGAGTTAAGTAGGTGGCCTCACTTGGATTCTGATACGTGGAAGGGGAACAAATGTGCATGTGTGTGTGAGAAGAGCTGGCACCAGTGAACAATAAGGAGTTTATGACTGTTCACCGCCTATCTGAATGGCTTAAACAATGTTATGCAATTTCAATTGGGGTGGGAATCAGGGTTAAATACTAGGAAGATTAAATACGGCACTCTTGTATGGACATTGAAGGTGCATTGAATTTTCTCCTGTGGATTTAAATAAATGCATTTTTCTGAAAATTATTTTGGTATGTTTATTGGCAAAAAACCCCCTAACCCTCAATAGTTCAAGATCTATCAGCAGTGAAGACTTCTGCCCAAGCCCAACAAAACTTAGATATGGACACCCAGAACTATGACTTATTTTTCTCGCCAAAACCAAAAATACATTACTCCGTAAGATTTAACCTTGATAATCTAAGAAAATGGTTAAGTTGATGAATCCTAATCATTTCTATGCAGCAGATTGAAGGCAAAGTGTTCAAGAAGAAACCGAGCACCTGGCACTAAAGCTCATGAACCTCTTATCAATTCCTACAGCCATAAGACCCATTTGGGTTAATAAATTTAATTAGGGGAGACATTCCAAATCTTTTGTAGGTCAAAAGGCACTTTCAAATAAGACTCTTAGCGATGAGCTATACATGGCACTAAAGTCAAGGATTTCTATTGATAATATGCCCAAGGATTTGTTTTGACACTAGTGCCAAGTTCTAGCAATGATGTGACCACCATGTGCTACAGTAATGTAAAGGTACCGTCACACTCAGCGACGCTGCGGCGATATAGACAACGAGCCGACCTAAACTAGATCGCTGGAGCGTCGCTGTTTAGGTCGCTGTAGAGATGTCAAACACAGCAACTCCAGAACGATGCAGGAGCGATCCAGTGACGTAACGGCGACTCACTTCTCGTTCTCGCTGGTTGTTAGCTCCATGTCAAACAGCCGGAGTGTACCGACTGGCTAGAAGGAGACGCTGCGACGCCCCCTATGCTCGTTGCTGGCGTCGTTGCTTTTGATGTCAAACATGACGATACACGCCGACCTGGTGACGAAATAAAGTTCTGGACTTCTAGCACCGACCAGCGATGGCACAGCGGGATCCAGATCGCTGCTGCGTGTCAAACACAACGAGATCGCTATCCAGGACGCTGCAACGTCACGGATTGTTGTCGTTCTCTTTGCAAAATTGCTGAGTGTGACGGTACCTTAAGTTGCTGTATATCCTGGGGAGCCACATACAAAGCGGGCCCAGAAAGCCACTAGTTGGAGAGAACTGAATTGGAAGAGCACATCACGAGCCATGGCCACTTGGGTCTTCACAAATGCTGAAAGATCAGTCTGCTCCTGCTGTTATAATTTGTTTGTTTTTTTTCTAAATCATTAAAAGGTTTTCCAGGACTAAGATATTTATCTTACTTTTGTGTTCCGATTTTATGTGTTTTTGTGATATACTTTACTTAAATCTTCAAGGATCAGCAGTTCTCGCTCTGGTTCTCACATAGTGCTCATCAGGCATCAGACTTTCTTCTTCATAGACCTTCCTCTATGGACATGTTGCTCGAAAAGGAGCCATGGACATAGGCAGTATGAAGCGTGGCTACTCATAGCGCATGCATGGTTCAAGAAGAGTGCATTCGTTGTGGCAAAGAGCCCATCAGCCTGCCCATGTACATGGCCTGACTGATGACAAAATATACATTTTGGGAAGACATGAGTGGAGGAAACTTGTATGAGGTATGGCACGTAATCAGGCACTTTGCCAGAATGTGGTACAGAGTGCTAAATAACCTGTTTCTAGATCTTTGCGAGGATATGATTATATAATATGAAGCTCTTTGCAAAAGTTTTGGGCAGATGTGGAAAAAATGCTACAGAGTATGAATGCTTTCAAAAATAGAAGATTTAATAGTTTATTTTTGTCAATTGACAAAATACAAAGTGAATAAACAAAAGAGAAATCTAAAGTAAATCAATATTTTGTGTGACCGCCCTTCGCCTTCATAACAAAATCAAAGCAGCAATTCAATACATTTGCACCCAGTGATTGAAGGATCTCAGCAGGGAGATTTTCCAAACATCTTGGAGAACTAACTACAGATCTTCTGTGGATGTAGGCTTGTGCTAATCCTTCTGTCTCTTCATGTAATGTCAGATAAATTCGATGAGATCAGGACTCTGCGGGGGCCACATCATCACTTCTAGGACTTCTTGTTTTTCTTTATTCTGTAAATAGTTCTTAAAGACATTGGCCTTACATTTGGGGTCGTTTTCCTGCTGCAGAATTAATTTGTAGTCAGTCAGACGCCTCCCTGATGGTATTTCATGATGGATTTATATCTGCCTGTATTTCTCGCAAGTACCGTAGCTAACTAGTGCAGAAAATCTGCAGCATCAAAAATGCACTAAATACTCATCATGGGAACTGAGCTTTAGGGATTACACGTTAGTATTTTGCATCAGTGTTTTCATGTCAAAACCAGGAGTGGATCTTATAGAGAAAAACTATAAGGGTGCAGTCAGACAACCATATTACTCCCACGAGGATCACCTCGCAATCCTTGGACTGGCCATCGGCTCGCCTCACCTAAGCGTGAGAGCATGTATTTCTATACCGCTGTCACGTTAAGTTCAGGAGAACAGAAGGCCAGTCCAAGGATTACAATGCGATCCTCATCCGACTCAGACATACACTTTAATTATTAAAAAAAGAAACAAAAATGAAAAGCACTGTGAGAATTAAGTTAAGTGATTAAGTAACGTGATGTCATAACTTTTGCATTTGATTTAGATCAGTTAAAAAAAAAGAAAGGCAAATGCAAAAAGAGAGCATGAAACCAGTCTTAGGCTATGCACGGAAGCACTGCATTTTTTCGGATTTGATGGTGTGTAGCATTTATCAATGTGTTTTCATTGCAGAAATTCTGCAGCTTCATACTTGAGATTGCAATTGTGATTTTTTTGTGTGTTTTTTTTCCATTAAAGTCTATGGGGAAAGATATGTTATGCAGCATCATGAGCTTTCATGAAATCACATCCATGTCGCTTAATCTATTGAATGCAGCAGATTTTCTGCACAAAAAAAGCAGCTTTTAGGGCTTCATGGGGACACTTTCATACTAAAATGATGCCTATAGCAATAAACAACTCTAAATTCACACACTTCAATGTTGTGTAGACAAAGTATCATACCCAGTAGCAATGAACAACCATGATAAAATAATCCCCGGGTGATTGTGTTTCCCACATTCTGCCCATCTGTAAAAAAAAAAAAAAAAAAAAAGATGAAGTAACGTAATAGAATTAATTAGGACATTGATTAATTTTAGAATATTTGGTGGAATATAATGACACCTCTACAGCATTATCATCACTGGTGTAAATCTAGCAGACCAGTAGAGATCTGAGCTCATTGGTTTCTAATGGATGTGAGGGTTAAATGGGGGCAGAGTGGGAGTGGGAGAGACGGTTACCAGAGAAATCTGGGAAATGTGGTTAAAACTAAGGTTTAAATCCCACTACGGGAATAAGTTTAGTTGCCTGCGTGACCTCAGAGAAAATGGGGGTTGGGGGTCAGTGAGGCAAGAGTGACTTTGATTTTCTCTTGGAAAGGTCATGGGAGCACAGCCAGGACACTAAAAGATGGAAAATAGGACAACGTGATGAGAAATAAGCTGTGGATATAAAACTTTCACAATATAAGGAGATTTAAAGGCTTAGTGATATTACGAGGTTGAATGGATGCACAAAACGAGCCAATTGTCTTTATGGTGGCATCTACATACGGATAATGGCCAGATGCAAATTGTCATTCTAGGGACTCATTCATACTACACAGAGAAGTAAGAAAACCTGAAATCGTTCATGTGGCCGGATCCGATCAGGTTAGTCAATTTGGACTTGATACTGTAGTTCCTATTAGCTCTGAAGGAATTAGAAAAAGCTTAAAGAAGACCCCGTCTACATGTTGTGTCTGGTATTGCAGCTCTGCACCATTCACTTCAAGAGAGGCGAGCGGCAATACCAGACACAAACCATAGGCAGGCCATTCTTGGAGAAGGTAGCCATTTCTTTATAATCCTGGGCTAGCATGTTTCTGTGGCTCATCTAAGAAGAAATATGCTATTTTCCCTGACTGACTCTCTGGACTCGTGTTCTGTCGGAAGGCCTAAGAACCAGGAAGGCTCAGCAGGACTTTTCAAGAACAGTTCTCCAGACTCTCTTTATAATAAATCATAGAAACAAGTGTAGCTACAGTCCTCACTGTCCTCTTCTGTTCAACCCACTTCACTCCTTATTTCTCTCCACCACCCATACCCACTATAACTTCTTGGATTAACCCATTCACTACCCTAGACCACCAGGGATGTTGGAATAATCCTCTTTAATACTGTAGCCTACCAAGGATGCTGTCATTTTCTCCTCCAATCCATTGGGCTAGACCTCAAGTACCCAAAACAAGTAATGTTTTCTGGACAAGCTTAATATACAACATAATACAGAATTATTGCCAATGCTTTGGAATCATTGAATCTAATTTTATGACCTGTTGGGGGATCTTGCAGACGGGAGATGAGAAATACTACCCTAGATCACAATAGAAGATGACATTTAAAGTCCGAGATCACTAGGACAGCTGGCATCAGCCCATTTGTTGTCATCACCACTTTGCTTCACTATACAATGAAAGTTATTAGCTTTAATTCCTTCACTCATATAGACAATTAGAAGAAAATATATTAACCATTCAGTCCCCAACTGAACCTGTAACTTACAAAAATATTATTTAACTGCAGGTATAGTGGTAATCTTCAGGTAAATCATGTTGGCTGTGTTACTGGAGCAGCGACTACAGGGAGAAAATGCTGTTATATTACCCCTGCAGCCTCTCGTTTCCAGTCATCAGTGTGGAGCATGACTGGAAGCAAGCGGCTGCAATGAGAATATAATTTAATATTTCCATGCAGTTTCACTTCCAGTAAGGCAGCTAGACCTGATTTAAACGCTATTTACAGGCAGATTACCACTATAACTGCAGGTAAAACAGCATTTTTATATGTGACCGGTTCCATCTAAATGCCAACAGGTAAAATGTATCAGTTTTTTTAGGTTTCATACCTGCTACTCCTTTAAGTATTCTGTGTGTTTTTTTAATTTTTAAAATCCGCCATCCAGTTCTGGAGAAATAGGACTTTTTTATTTACTGCCAATGTTGAGGTCTTTATAAGGGGGCGTGTCTCACGTGTTTTTTTCTGGGGGCGTGTCTTTATGCTGCTTTGCATAATTACCCTATAAGCTCCGCCCCCTAGCAAAAAACTATAAAAATTAGCACTAAATCAAAAGGCCCGTATCTCTGCAGTTTTTACAAAAGAAAAAATCAAATTACTTAGGAAAACAGGGGAAATAAATCAAGAGCAGCGACTCACCATTTTGTCCTGTTGAGAAGTCCTCCATAAAGGTGACCTTTTGATGGATTTTTTACATTTAAACTCATTACCTCCTCCAATTTATTGCAAGAGAGCATCACTTTGGAATGAAGAAGCACAGAAAAAAAAATAGAAAAACTGCTCCAGAATCAGTGGAGCAGAGTCATTGGAGGAGGTGTTGAGTTTAAATGTAAACATCCAGTGAACAGTCCTCTTTAGGCCTTTCCTTGGAGCCAGGAAACAAGGGAAGGCTTAAAGGGAACCTGTCCAGTGACCTTAGACCCATCTGCCAGTCAATGCCAAGGGTGCGGTTACAGCCTCCACTCTCTATACATCCTACCCATGTCATATAAGTACCACATGCAAATGCATTATATAGTTATCTTAGACCTGATGAGGTTGTTGAGCTTACTATGGAAATCCATGTTAGAATGGTTGTATAATACCTTTTGAGATTTTCCCTGCCTAATATTAACTGAACTCATAAAATGTAATTTTTATTTCAGGATTATATTACCATGGATTATGAAAGTAAGTGTACCAGTCTCATCAGGTCTAATAGATCTCTTTGTAATATATACAGTTTGCATTTGTTTTCATTTTTTATTTTTAATAAAGATGTCAATGGCGAAAAAGCGGTTTACAAACCACTATAGGTAGGAAGAAGCCAATTGTCATCTATGTTGGAGTCAACATGCAAGTGTTGCATAATGCATGTTGTTTAGCCCCTTTAGCTGAGAGCAATGAGGAGGAGTATTGCTAGGAAGCCATAAGCATGAATTGCAGCTCAGCTCCACACTCTGGGGCGCCTCCGATTGTCTTCACGTCTTCCAGAAAAGGATTTATAGCCGAGGCTTCTATGGAGCAAGAATAGGCGTCCTATGAGTCAGCTGCACTATGCAGGGTTGTTAATTCATGTTCCTTTTTACTTAATGGTGACAATTATTTGCAGTGATGCCGGTAGCTGTGTTCTGGTAATTGCTGCTGCCTAGAATGGTCTTTGAGAAGGACACAAAAATAAAACATCAATTTCCATTGTATTGTTCTATGCCTTCCAAGTGGGATCATTGTGTATTCTAGAGGGGCAATATTCGACCAGGAAAAAAGAAGCCAAACAGATTACAGAGGTGCCCAATCTGTGGCTCCTCTGCTGTGGGAAAACTACAACTCACAGCAAGTACGACGGTGTTATGTCATACTGAGAGTTGCAGTTCCAGAACACCTTGGGAACCGCAGGTTTGACAGCAATTTGGTTTATTTCTATGTTCCTGAGACCTGATCTGGGACGTGATATTCAGATTGTGAGCCCTCAGGGTCCTCTCACCTCCTGTACCAATCGTGACTTTTATTGTTTAAGATTATTGCACTTGTTTTTAATTATGTATACCCCTCCTCACATGTAAAGCGCCATGGAATAAATGGCGCTATAATAATAAATAATAATAATAATCGTCTTCTTTTCATCCAATATATCTAGGAAATACCTTTAAAGAATTATGAAATACTTTACACAGGAATATTACAGTTTTTTCTTCTTTCATTTTATAAAAGTAAAATAAATACTAAAGTGTCTACCAGCCTTCAGCATCTAAAACTGCAAAGGTAGGCACAATAATATGGGAACACCTTATCAATCCCAGTTCTCCACATCCTATTGACAAACACTTGTGAAAGAATCAAGACAAAATTGGAAAGTCCATCTTTATGGATGCTTGATCCATGAAAATTCACTGCCAAGGATCTGCCAGATTGTTGGACAGTCCTGTTGAAATTGGCAAAAATGGCAATTTTATGCAACAAAGATGAAAAATTAAATATGAAACATCTACTATATAATTGTCTAAGGGTCACTTCCATCTGTCTGTCTGTCACGGATATTCATTGGTCGCGGCCTCTGTCTGTCATGGAAATCCAAGTCGCTGATTGGTCGTGGCAAAACAGACAGATCAGCGACAGGCACAGTCCGGCGGCAAAATGGCCGCTCTTTCCTCCCTGCAGTCAGTGCACGCTCCGTACTCCCCTCCAGTCAGCGCTCACACAGGGTTAATGCCAGCATTACCGGAGCGCGGTGTAACGCACTCCGGTAACGCAGCTGTTAACCCTGTGTGACCAACTTTTTACTATTGATGCAGCGTATGCAGCATCAATATTAAAAAGATCTAATGTTACAAATAATAATAATAAAAAAAGGTTATTCTCACCCTCCAACGTCACCCGCTGTACTCGGCAGTGCAAGCAGCAGGTTCCAGTGCCAAGGATGCTATGCGAGAAGGACCTGCCATGACGTCACGGTCATGTGACTGCGACGTCATCACAGGTCCTGCGCTCATACCAACCCTGGGACCGGAAGCTGCCGCGTGCACCACACACAGGCACCAGGACTTCAACAGCCGCACATCGCCAGAGCTTCGCTGGATCCCAGCGGGTGAGTATATAACTATTTTTTATTTAATTATTTTTTTTTAACAGGGATATGGTACCCACACTGCCGTATACTACGTGGGCTGTGTTATAGACTGCGTGGGCAGTGTTATTTACTGTGTGGCCTATATTAACGCACCGGGTATTCTACAATATGTATGTATGTATATGGTAGCCACATGGTATATACCACAGGCCACATAGTACTCCTACTGTATATACTACGTGGCCTGTGCTATATACTATGTGGCTGCTATATACATACATACATATTCTAGAATACCCGATGCATTTGAATCGGGCCACCATCTAGTGATGAATAAATGCTAGAAAAATTAAACCAGATTTCCATTGATCAGTAGCATCTGTTACAATTATAGACATTACAGATGTCTGCATCTATGTTCTTAGAAATATGGAAAGACCTTTGGAGAAGGTAGTGGCTGAATGCACTTATAAGACATAATCTACTATTATTATTTTACTCACTTATATAGAGCTAATAGTTCCACAGCGATTTACAGACATTATCCACACTGTCCCCAATGGGGCTCACTGTAACAACCCTGCTGGCATCACTGCATGGTCTCCCATCCCTCACTCACTTCTCTGGGCCTTGTTGTGACTTCTCTCGGCTGCCAGCTCCATGCTGTTTGTCTCATGTCTGCTGTTTGCTCTGTGCATGCTCTGTCTGTGTGCATAGGGGGCGGCGCCAGCAACTCCTGTGTCTTATTGATTCTGTGTGCACCTTGCTAAGTTGTCCCTGGCCAATCGCCATGAGGCTTCCTGTATTTAAGATATCCCCACCCATTGGTGGGGGCCTGTGCAACTTACTCCCTCAGTCAGTTCTTAGCTGCTGAGGTGCCAGGCCCTGTCTCTGTTACTTTTATGTCCGCCACCCGGGTGGCGTTGTACCCTGGTCTGTGTCCTGTGTTTGCCATCCAGTGGGGCTTCGTACCCTGGCCTATGTCCGCCACCCAGAAGGGCGTCATACCCTGGCTTGTGTCCATGTCTCTGTACCTTGTCCTGCTCCTGACTTTGTCTTAGCCTAGTCCTGTTCCTGTGTCCGTTTATATCCCTGCCTTGGTTTCCTTTCCCTGCTGTGCGTACTCTGTGTCTGGCTTTGCTCTGCTTTTGGCTCTGCTCTCTGCGACCTTGCTTTGCTCCTTGCTCTGCATTCTGTGACCTTGCTCTGCTCTCTGTGGTTTTGCTCTGGGCTCTGCACTCTATGTCGTGCTCTGCACTCTGACTTTGCTCTGCTCTCAGCTCTGCATTCTGTGTCTTGCTCTGTACTCAGCTCTGCACTCTGACTTTGTTCTGCTCTCAGCTCTGCACTCTGTGGCTTTGCTCTCAGCTCTGCACTCTGTGGCTTTGCTCTCAGCTCTGCACTCTGTGGCTTTGCTCTCAGCTCTGCTCTCTGTAACTTTGCTCTGCACTCTGGCCTTGCTCTGCAGTCTGTAGCTTTGCTCTGCGGCTCCGCTCAGCTCTCGCTCTGTGGCTCTGCTCCTTGCGGTTCTACCTGGCTCCGCTCCTTGCGGTTCTACGTCTCTTGCTCTTGGCTCCGTTCCGCCTCCTACATTTCTGCTCTTGGCTCCGCCTTCTGCTCTTGGCTCCGCCTCCTGCGTTTCTGCACGTGGCTCCGCCTCCTGCTCTTGGCTCCGCCTCCTGCGTCTCTGTTCTTGGCTCTAGCTCCTGTGCTTTCGCTCTCCATCCGCTCTTGCTGTCTTTCTCTACCTATTCTTAAGTCCTCCTGTCTGAACAGGTTCTTACCTGTTTTACATACCTGCCTGCAGACCGGTCCCTACCGGTTCTTCCAGTGTACCAGCCTTGTCCGCCTATCCTGCCAGAGAGCCAGCCGTACCTGCCTGCCTACCAGAGAGCCAGCCGTACCTGCCTGCCAACCAGAGAGCCAGCCGTGCCCGCCTGTCTGCCAGAGTACCAGCCGTGCCCGCTTGCCTGTCTATGTTCCGTTCCCCGGTGGGATCAGCAGCCACAGCCAGACACCACCCTGGAGTGGTACCTGGTGGCTTCCTATTGCACAAGTCTGACCTCACCATCAGAGGCTCCAGCGAATACCAAGGAAGCTACTTAGTTACGCCCCTTCCAGGGAAGTCTGGTCTGTGGTCCAGTGAGGCCACACCCCCGCATACCCGCGCCAACCAGTCTGGGCGCGATCAGGACACTCACAATCTAGATTCCCTATCAGTAAGTGTTTGAAGTGTGGGAGGAAACTGGAGATCCCAGAGGAAACCCACGCAAACATGGGGAGAAGATACAAACTTCTTGCAGATGTTGTCCTTGGAGAGGCTTGAACCCAGGACTCCAGCGCTGCAAAGTAACAGTGCTAACCACTGAGTCACCATACTAGCAATATATTCTCAGGTTTACCTATTTCCAAGAAATTCAACACAAAAAAACTGGTTCCCTAAATATTCCCCATCTTATAGCCTGCAAGCATGTGTAGGGCACAGATAAGAAAGTGATTCGTCAGTAATTGCTCCCTCCCATAGAGCAAAAGTACATAAGTTTAGATTTTATATTATAATGAGAACAGCAACATCAATAGATTCTGACACTTAAGACTTGTGCAAAAGGTGGGCATTAAACACAGTGAGCACCACTCCAACTTTTTTTTATTACCAGCCGCTGTCTTTAGCTGTTCTCAGCACCACTCCGGTCCTGTGCTATGCCGTCATCTTGTGACAGCAACTCAGAGGTGACTCAGAGAGCTTGTGACAGGAAGTCGGAGGTAAACTGAGAGCTTGTGATCATCAGAGCCTTGTTCTGGTTCTCATAGACCCACTGAGTACTGACTTCTGGAAAGGTCACAAACTGCAGAAGACCAACCAGAGAGGTGTCAATATCACATGAAGACGATGGCTGGTGAGTATAATACTAGCAGCAGCAAATGTAGATTAGTGATACCACTCCAGCAGTAAAATTCGAAAAATCCTGGAGTGGTGCAATAAACTAGATTTCATATATCAGATTAAATAGTAGTGGGCTATTCACTTCTTCAGAACACAGTTATTCAAAGGGAATCAGTCAGCAGGATTTCACGACCCAAACAAGCCCAGCAACAGCTTTATATGGCCAGTACGTTCATCCATCACTGGTAAATCAGCATTTTAATTGATATGCAAATGAAGCCGAAGAACAATTTATAGATCTGAAGCCTCGGTCACTCCAATTCTATTCTTCGCTTAGTGCCACTTCCATCTGTTTGACTGACAGCTCCTTTGCCTGAAGTCACACACATAGATGCTGTCAATCATAACAGATGACAGGCAGATGGACGTTGCACCGTGATACTGTGTAAGGAGGAAGACCGGACTGCGGGTACCTGAACCAAGCCGGGTCCGAAACTGTTGAGGCTGCCTCCCTTGTTGCCTGGGGGAAAGAATGAGGAGCCGGACCAACCTCATGACCCAGGTAGGAGGGGCAAGATAAAAGCAAAAGCACACGCAGCAGCCGGCAGTTTGGCGCGAACTAGCAGCAGCGCACAGCCGGGTGAGCAGCCTGCTCTGTCCCCTGAGTACCGGCGCCGTGACAGGCTGCGTTGGTTGGTCCCTGCCGTCTCCAGCGGGGCTGCTAAGGATAAAGGTTCCGTGCGCTCAGTGACTGAGAGTACCGCGCACGAGCAGAGGAGAGAAGGCCGAGCACTGGACACTTGCTCTGCCTTCTGTCTGTCACTGCATCTCACAATTTGCTTACACTTGGTGTAGTCAGCAGGATGTAGTCCACAAGCACAGAGGTGGCAGACCAAGTGGCCGTGGGTGTTCCAAGGGCCAGCTTACCATTGGGGGCCATGCTCAGCAATCTCCCAAAGTTTACAGGGAGCAATTTACTGTTATGGGACGGGTCTGAGTTGGTTAAAGGCAAGCTAAGGATGCATCCCATGACCCCCGCTAGGCGGAAATTGCTGTGATGGCTCTAGATGGGGAAGCCAGATGTTCTGTTATGTTCCGGCCCCCGCATGAGCGGAACATGTTCACCAAAGTGTTACAGATCTTGGAAGAGGTGCATGGGGACACAACAGATATCGGTGAATTGCGGATGTGCGGCGCCCCCACCGCCGCAGGGCCGAGGGATACCCGGTACCGGGCCTCTGAGTCTCTGCTCTGGGGTTGTCACGGCGGCCAGGCCCCGGTCCGTGACCCTGCCGTGGGGCGCACAGTGAATAATAGGTGTGGATGATGGTGATGTTGTAGTGCGGTGCAGTAAATAACAAGGACACCAGGTTGCAGTCTCTTTACCTCTTTACTGAAGATCTCTGGGTCCTCAGTCCGGAACACGGTTCACCAGGCTGCACAAGTCCGGCCGGTCCAATGGCACCTCCAGAGTTCTCTTCACAGGTGGAAATCGGTGCCTTCCTTCTAGCGCTATGTGTTGTGGTCCTTCCCTGCTGTGCTTACGGAAAGTCCCCCACAACTGTTGTGTCTGTTTCTTAAGTTCCCTCACAACTCGATTAGATGATGTTCTGCTAATCCTCCGTCCCTCCCTGGTGTTCTGGTTGGGACGGCACCCGTTTGACGGGTAGGCTCGGAGCTCTTCCGGGACCCTAGAGTCGCCCCTCTCCACAAGTTGCCCCCCAAGACTGCATAGGTGATATGTGTTAGACAGCCCGCCTTAGACTGACTGTCCTGCCGCTGTTTGGAGTATTGCTTGAAGCTGAATGTTATTCTACTCCCTCGGCGTTCCGGCCACCGGTAGTGCCCCTCAGTAGGATGTTGCTTCGGTCTAGCAGCACGACTCCTACTGGTATTTCTCCTTTGCGTGATCTCGTTTCTCACTCAGCACAATCTATCTCTCTTCTAATCCTTTCTTGGGCACCGCCGCTACCCGGAGCAGGCACGGTCCCGTTACGTTCGTTCTTGTTGCCAAGCCTCTGTCAGGATCCCACCCCTGACAGAGACCCTACTGTATCTTCCCCTACAACACCCTCTGCCACAAGGTGTTGCCTGGTTCCAACCCAGTCAGCTTTCTGATCTCACTTCCTGCCTGACCCCCAGTTTACCCACTATGGTGGGGAGTGGCCTAATGAATAGCACCCTTAGCTCCCCCCGGAGGCCCAGCTGTGAAATGTATTGGTGTCTGTGATACCTGATCAGATGAACTCCTTCAGTGCCATCAGACGCACCATAGCTCCCCATAGTGGCGGAGCCACAGTACTGCAACGACCAGGACTCTGGGGCGCTGCACTCCCCCCTGGTTAAACACAGTACTCCGGGACTGGGAAGAAAACAACAATACAAGTTAGCAAAAAGACATACAGTTTTGTTGAGTGCAATAACAATAAGTATACTTGAACAGGCTTCCCTTTATGGGAGGTAAGGACACTTGAACGTTACAAACATGGTTAAATTTCATAGCAACATGCTATAAATAACTCTTCTTACCCAACCGGGTATTCTACTAAGTGCAAAATTGTTGAACAATAATTTAACATTGCCTTTAAGGACATACACTCTGAATCCACTAAAGACCTTCCTATAATCACATTATAAGGTAATTTAACTTTTTCATTCTCCTTCTTTAAATCTGCAGGACCGCCTGTCCTATCGGCACCAGACCTTCTGCCTCTCCTTTCGGTTACAGGACCGCCCCGTTCAGCCAGGGCCTACTGCCTTTTCAACTACTATACACAGTATAGAACATAACATTACTTTCAGTTAAGAGCACTGAGCCATCTCTACATGGCTCCTATGAGGACTCAGGGTTTACCTTCTATCCTAACTATCTATCAACATTATCAAAACATTCTCTATTGAACATTAAGCCTTCTCATTATCTTTCTTTCTATCATGCATGCTGGACACCACGTCTATCCCTACGGGCCCACTGCATCCTTCTTCTATCTTTCACCTTTTTCTTCTCAGAGAACATCATCAGTATTTCTTCACAATTAACTAATTAAATACATATAACTTTCTCATGTAAACATTATCATCTCTTTCTTTGGTCAAGACATTATTGCTTCCTATCTTAAGCAATATCACGGGTTAAGCGCAACAAATGAACATCCCCTTTAAGAGGGGACCAAGTCTCTATGAGGTAGCACGCCTTCTCAAGCTACCAGTCCATACTCAGCAAAGGTTCCAGTGTGGTATCTTCACAAAGAGTCCTTCTTTAAGTAAAACCAGTAGGGAGCGCCTTTAATAAGGTGCAAACTATGTACAAGAAGTTCGGATCATGCACTGTTCATGATTTCAGCAGTTCTTTTCAACTATAAACTTGTGCAACAACTTTGGAAAAATCAAACAAAAGCAAAACAATAGGGATCCCAGGTCCACAGAAGGATCCCCTTAAGAGTTAACCCTGGACGGGTTCAGCAGCAAAAATCAGGAAACAAACAGTCAAAGAACTATTTACATACAATGCAGTGTCTTTCTTACTGGAACCACGCAGGCGGCAGCACCGGTGGAGGCAACCCCGCAGGATATTGCGCACCACCTGGTACTGCATAAGGGGGAGTGTTGTCCCATCTGGGGGTCTGCGTACCCACCGTCTTCCGCTCTGGCACAGCAGGAACACTGGTCACCTGGGGAAGCGCCTCCTTGGCCACCACAGCGGTGGTGGTAGTAATACTGCA